>NC_090810.1:32010926-32018426 GCF_036512215.1 Solanum lycopersicum | reverse complement strand
ATTTTACGTGTCGGTTCGTGACACCCGATCCCCTAATTCTACGTGTCAGTTCGTGACACCCGATCCCCTAATTCTACGTGTCGGTTCGTGACACCCGATCCCCTAAATCTCCTTCCATCAATTCATCAAGCCTTCTTTCTTACCAAGGCATCATCAATCTCATTACTTTAGTTCATCAAGCCTTCTCCCTTACCAAGGCATCATCATTAAAAAGAGATTAGGTTTTTATCAAGATTTGGGATTCAATAACTTCATCATGCTTAATATAATCACAATTATATAATCACGTTCATGCATGCATACAATTAAGCACATAGCAGGGTTTACAATACTACCAATACATATCATTCTCTATTAAGAGTTTACTATGAAAGCATGAAAACCATAACCTACCTCCACCGAAGATTCGTGATCAAGCAAGCAATTTCCCAAGCTTTGTGTTTTTCCACTCGTTCGATCCTCTCTCTCGTTCAACTTTCTCTCTCTTTCTCTTGTTCTTTCTATTTTCTTTATTCAAACCCTCTTTCTTTTACCCTAATTAGTATATAATTAAGAATAAAAGATGGCAATAATAACCCACTAATTAACTTAAGGTTACCTCTTTTAACCCCCAAGTAATTAGACTTATTAACATTAACCCACTAACTTTATAATTAAGGCAAGAATAGTCAAAAACATCCCTTAAAACGTATCAAGAAATCCGACTTCCACTGGGATTACGCAACCTGTGACGGGCCGTCGTGCCTGCGACGGTCCGTCCTGCAGGTCGTCGTAAAGTTCAGAGACCCAAATTTCCACCAAGGGCCCGTGATGGTCCGTCACATCTGTGACGGTCCGTCCTGCCATTTCGTTACAAAGTTCAGAGAGTCGATTTCAGCACCCAAATTTCAGAATTTCTAAGTGTTTTGGGACGAGACACCCTCGACGGTCCATCGTGCCCATGACGTTCCGTCGTGGGTTCCGTCGTCTCAGCCAGTTTTTCCAGAAATAAAATCTGCTGCTCAAGACGACTAAATAGGTCGTTACATTAGATACCAATTTACCCATCGTTCATCCCCGAACGATCACAAGAAGGAAAACAAGGGCGAAAAGGAGTACCTGAATGTGTAAACAGATATGGGTATTTTTCTCGCATATCCGCCTCCTTCTCCCAAGTGGCTTCTTCAACCGGTCGATTCTTCCATTGCACCTTGATGGATGCAATCTCTCTTGACCTTAACTTGCGAACTTCTCTATCTAAAATAGCAACAGGCTCCTCCTCATAAGACAAATTCTCATCAAGCAAAACTGAATCCCAACGGATAATGTAATTTCCATCCCCATGATATCTTTTCAACATAGACACATGGAATACCGGATGCACTCCGGACAGCCCTGGAGGCAAGGCTAACTCATAAGCCACCTCCCCTACTCGCTTAAGTACTTCAAATGGACCAATATACCTTGGGCTAAGTTTACCTCGCTTACCAAATCGCATCACCCCTTTCATTGGTGAAACCTTCAACAAGAATTGTTCACCTTCCATGAAATCTAAGTCTCTAACCTTTCGATCTGCATATTCTTTTTGTCTACTTTGCGCCGCTAGAAGCTTTTCTTGAATAGACTTCACTTTCTCTATCGAATCCCTCAAAAGGTCAATATCCCAAGGTCTAACCTCGAATGCATCAAACCAACCAATGGGAGACCTACATCTTCTCCCATACAATGCTTCAAATGGGGCCATATCAATACTTGAGTGATAGCTATTATTGTATGAAAACTCCGCTAAGGGTAGGAAGCTATCCCAATGGCCACCAAACTCTATCACACATGCACGAAGCATATCCTCCAACACTTGAATCGTCCTTTCAGACTGACCATCGGTCTGAGGATGGAACGCAGTACTAAGGTCCAACCTAGTACCCAATTCCGCATGCAATGTTTTCCAAAACTTAGAAGTAAACTGCGTACCTCTATCTGATATGATGGATAGTTGAACCCCATGTAATCGAACGATTTCTGAGATATAGATCTTGGCTAACTTCTCTGCATTGTAAGTCACCTTTACAGGAATGAAATGAGCAGATTTAGTTAACCTATCAACAATCACCCAAATGGAGTCATACTTCCCCATTGTCCTTGGAAGACCAACCACAAAGTCCATTGCAATTCTTTCCCACTTCCATTCCGGAATGGGCATTCTCTGAAGTGTTCCTCCGGGCCTTTGGTGTTCATACTTTACTTGTTGACAGTTTGGACACTTGGCAATAAAGTCAACAATATCACGCTTCATTCTACTCCACCAAAAGTGTTGTTTTAGGTCACGATACATCTTGGTTGCACCCGGATGTATAGAATACCTTGAACAATGAGCCTCTGTCAGAATAGTGTTGATCAAATCATCGACGCGGGGTATACATACCCTTCCCTTGATCCTCAAAACACCTTCCTCATCGATTTGTGCTTCCTTAGCCTCTCCTCGCAATACCTTATCTTGAATTCTCCTTAGTTTCTCATCATCAAACTGTTTTCCCTTAATTTTGTCAAGAAAAGAAGATCTTGACTCCACACTCGCCAACAATCCTCCCTTCTCATTTACTTCTAATCTAATCAAGTCATTAGCTAGAGTCTGAACCTCTCTAGCCAATGGGCGTCTAGAAGCTTGCAAGTGAGCTAGGCTTCCTATGCTTCCCGCCTTTCTACTTAAAGCATCCGCTACAACATTCACTTTTCCCGGATGATACAAGATAGTGATATCGTAGTCCTTTAGTAGCTCCATCCATATCCGTTGCCTCAAGTTCAAATCCTTCTGAGTAAAGACATACTGAAGGCTACGATGATCCGTGTAGACCTCACACTTAACCCCATATAAATAGTGTCTCCATTGCTTTAATGCAAACACTACCGCAGCCAATTCCAAATCATGAGTTGGATAGTTACGTTCATGCACCTTTAATTGCCTTGAAGCATAAGCAATCACACTCTTCTCTTGCATTAGTACGGCACCCAAACCAGAATAGGATGCATCACAATAAACAATGAAGTTCTTACCCTCTACTGGCAAGGTAAGGATAGGTGCGGTAGTCAACAAAGTCTTGAGCTTCTGAAAGCTTTCCTCACACTCGTCCGACCATACAAATGGAACATTCTGCTTAGTCAAGTTCGTCAATTGGGAAGCAATAGAAGAGAATCCCTTGACAAATCGACGGTAGTAGCTAGCTAACCCAACAAAGCTCCTTATTTCTGACACATTAGTAGGTCTTACCCAATTCTTCACTGTCTCAATCTTAGAAGGATCCACCATCACTCCATCCTTAGAAACCACGTGCCCCAAGAAGGACACTGCATCTAGCCAAAACTCACACTTAGAGAACTTGGCATAAAGCTTTTTCTCCCTCAACATTTCCAATACCATTCTCAAATGCTCTTCATGTTCCTTCTTGCTCTTTGAGTATACCAATATATCATCAATAAATACGATCACGAAGAGGTCCAAATATGGCTTAAAAATCCCGTTCATCAAGCTCATGAACGCAGCAAGGGCATTTGTAAGACCAAAAGACATCACTACAAATTCGTAATGCCCATACCTCGTTCGAAAAGCAGTCTTTGGCACATCCGTTGCCCGTATTTTCAATTGATGATAACCGGATCTCAAGTCAATCTTAGAGAAGACACAAGCACCTTGTAACTGATCGAACAAGTCATCAATGCGGGGAAGAGGATACTTGTTCTTTATGGTTACCTTGTTTAGTTGTCTGTAGTCTATACACATTCGAAAACTCCCATCCTTCTTCTTTACAAACAAAACCGGAGCACCCCAAGGAGATGCACTTGGTCTAATAAAGCCTTTGTTTAACAACTCTTGAAGTTGGGCTTTTAACTCTCTTAACTCCGCGGGAGCCATTCTGTAAGGGGGTATAGAAATGGGGTGAGTACCCGGTTCAAGGTCAATACAAAAATCAATATCCCTATCTGGTGGCATACCAGGAAGATTTGCAGGGAACACATCCAGAAACTCACGGACCACCGAAACCGACTCAATCGAGGGTACTTGGGTAGTGTCATCCTTGAGATGTGCCAAGAAAGCTAAACACCATTTACTAACCATTTTCTTAGCACGAAGAAAGGAGATGATACGCACCGGATTGGAAGTGTAGTCGCCCTCCCAAACTAACGGATCTGTCCCAGGCTTGGCTAACGTCACCGTTTTAGCATTACAGTCCAAGATCGCAAATTGCAGAGAAAGCCAAGTCATACCCAGAATTACATTAAAATCATCCATTTCTAAGATAACCAAATCTACATAAGTGTTGCTCCCCACAAAGTTCACCAAACAAGACCTATACACCTTTTCAACTACCACAGACTCACCCACCGGAGTAGAAACACGAATAGACATATCAAGTAATTCACAATGTAAATTTAGACCATTAGCAAATGAGGAAGATACATAAGAAAATGTGGATCCAGGATCAAACAATACAGAAGCCATGCAATCACAAACCAGAAGATTACCTGTGATGACGGCATCAGATGCCTCCGCTTCAGACCGCCCAGGGAAAGCGTAACAATGGGCCCTATCGTTCGTCTGTCCGTTGCCCCTACCATGTTGTGATGTAGTGGCTCCAGTTTGCCCATCACCTCGGTTGTTTTAGTGACCACCATTACCTCGACCACCACGTCCTCCAGAATGACGGCCTCTACCATGACCACCTCTACCTCTAGCTATTGGGGGTCTATAACTCTGTTTTGGACAATATCTCCTAATATGCCCAGTCTCCCCACACCCATAACACTCTCTGGAGTCAAGCATAGGTCTCTCAGAGAAGTGTTGACCGGTCTGAGGTGGACCCCCAACTACAGTCTGTAGTGAAGACTGAATGGGTCGAACTGAGTAACCTCCAGAACCTTGTCCTCTAGAGTAAGAACCATTAAACTCGCCTCCCTTTCGAAACCTTTTTGATGTCGATGTCGTGGTGAAGTCATCTGGCTTCACTCCTTCCACCTCTATCACGAAGTCTACCACCTCTTGGAAGGATTTTACCGTAGCCGCTACCTGTAAGGCTGAAATCCGCAACTCTGACCTCAACCCCTTCACAAAACGGCGAATCCGCTCTTGTGGACTGAAACATAGTTGGGTGGCATACCGGGATAATGCACGAAACTTAGCCTCATATGCATTGACCGACATCCTACCTTACTCTAGGCTCAAGAACTCATCCCTTTTCCTATCCCTCAAGGTTCGGGGGATATACTTCTCCATAAACAAGCTAGAGAATGAGGCCCAAGTCATAGGTGGTGCCTCTGTTGGTTGACACTCAATATGTGACCGCCACCACATTTTCGTTCCCTTGAAACTGATAAGTCACAAACTCCACACCAAACCGTTCTACTATACCCATCTTGTGTAGTAGCTCGTGACAGTCAACCAGAAAATCATAAGCATCCTCCGATTCAGCACCCTTGAAGACCGGAGGTTTCAATTTCAAGAACTTACTGAAAAGTTCATGCTGATCATTTGTCATAATAGGCCCAGTAGTCAGACCTGGAAATGTGCCTATGTCCAATGAGGCATACATACGAGGAGCCCTAGTGGCTGCATGTTGTACTTCTGAAACCGGAGGTGTTGGCGTAGAAAACACTGGAGGTGCCTGACCTTGATCAGACAACCCACTGAGATAGGCGAGAACCTGATTGATCATCTCTGGGGTAGGTTGGGGTGGCAATCCCTCATTCTGCACTTGTTCATTCTCCCCATCATCCCTTTCTCTTACTACTTCTTCAGTTGGTGGAGGAGTCACTGCCCTTGTATCAGATGGGTTAGGTGCTCGTCCTCTTCCTCTAGAGGACGTCCTCCCACGACCTCTGCCACGGCCTCTTGCCGTTGCTCTTTCTCGAGCCACAGCCCCAGTGGCTGGCTCAGATGCACCCTGTCATGCTGGTGATGGTGTTGGTGTTGGCGTAGTCGTTGCTCTAGTTCTAACCATCTGCGAAAGAGAGTGAAGATGGTCAGATACCAATTTGTATCACCTAGATACCAATTGGATTCAAGTAGTAGCACGAAAGAAAGAAAGAAAGAATGGAATTTTCCTAAAGTCCTATAGCCTCTCAAAGAAAAGTAAAGGCGTCCCCCTACCGTTCCTCAAGACTCTACTAGACTCGTTCTTGTGTTATGAGACCAACAAACCTAATGCTTTGATACCAAGTTTGTCACGACCCAAATCGGGTTGCGACTGGCACCCACACTTACCCTCCTATGTGAGCGAACCAACCAATCTAAACCTTAACATTTCAATATAATATCAACGTAAAGTAATGCGGAAGACTTAAACTCATTAATAAAATCAATAACTATTATTATCCCCAAAATCTGGAAGTCATCACCACAAGAACATCTATGATCAAAGTACTAAACTAAGAGTATTCTAAAAAGCTAAAACAAATAAGGCTAGTCCATGCCGGAAGTTCGAGGCATCAAGACTTGAAGAAGAAGATCTAGTCCAAGCTAGAAGCATTAGCTCACCCTGAATTTCCGATGTAGTAAGACTGGCTTGAATTACTGTTGAGTTGAAGACGATGGCACGTTTGCTGCACTCCACAATTAAACAAGAAGAGAACATAAAAGTAGGGGTCAGTACAAAACACGGGTACTGAGTAGATATCATCGGCCAACTCAAAATAGAAATCAATATATATCAATAATATCATAAAATCAACCATGATACTCAACATGCGGCAACAACAAGTACTATATCATTAACAGTTACCGTCAAGTTCACACATGAGGACTCAGCTCGAGACCATACTCATTTGGGAATTATGTTCATTAGATTGAGTATATTAACATCTTTCAAGATTCATTATCTTTATTTCTCTTGTGTCGGTACGTGACACTCCGCTCCCTCATATTTATTAATCCTCTTGTGTCGGTACGTGACACTCCGATCCCTCATATTCATTAGTCCTCTTGTGTCGGTACGTGACACTCCGATCCCCTAAATCTACGTGTCGGTTCGTGACACCCGATCCCCTAAATCTACGTGTCGGTTCGTGACACCCGATCCTCTAATTCTACGTGTCGGTTCGTGACACCCGATCCCCTAATTCTACGTGTCGGTTCGTGACACCTGATCCCCTAATTCTACGTGTCGGTTCGTGACACCCGATCCCCTAATTCTACGTGTCGGTTCGTGACACCCGATCCCCTAATTCTACGTGTCGGTTCATGACACCCGATCCCCTAATTCTACGTGTTGGTTCGTGACACCCGATCCCCTAAATCTCCTTCCATCAATTCATCAAGCCTTCTTTCTTACCAAGGCATCATCAATCTCATTACTTTAGTTCATCAAGCCTTCTCCCTTACCAAGGCATCATCATTAAAAAGAGATTAGGTTTTTATCAAGATTTGGGATTCAATAACTTCATCATGCTTAATATAATCACAATTATATAATCACGTTCATGCATGCATACAATTAAGCACATAGCAGGTTTACAATACTACCAATACATATC
>NC_090810.1:31268426-31363426 GCF_036512215.1 Solanum lycopersicum | reverse complement strand
TGTTTGTATGTCAAATATCCAAACACGTGCAAGACTTTCAGAAATTTTGCCTTGGAACCTGTTTGTGTGTTCTAGTGTGACTTTGCATGTTTTATGTGTTGTTTGGTGTTCAAATTTATGGATGATGTTCCTAACATTTATACATATGTATTTGGGTTAGAAACGTCTGGGCAACACTCCCCAAGGACAACCCTAAGGGTCCTTGAGTAAGACCCAACTTGTAGGTCAAGTTGCCCAAGGTAGAAGAATTTGTACATGAAACGAACGTGTCCGCATCGCGGACTTGTTCTCCCAAAGGACAAATTCTTCCTCATCGTTTCATAAACAGCGGGGACTGTACTGTCTCAAAATTTATTTTCAATAAATCATGTGGGAACAACTCCGCATTGCGAACTTTTTTCCCGATGAGAACTCCAAAAATTTAAGTCGAGTTTTATTTGGTTAAAAGATCCTATAAATGCATGGGTCTTGTAGGTACTTTGGGAACTAGTTATAGGAGGTTATTGAGAATTTTTAAATCCTAATTCTCCATTAATATCAAAATCCTCAGGTCCAAAACAAAACCTCTCCATTCCTTCTCTCTAAAAACCTCAATTGATGATGGTTTGATGCTCCAAGGAAGAAGGAAAGATTTTCCATGTTTTTCTCCATGTGTTTCGTAAGCTATTATTCACAATCGTGGTATGGTTCTTCATCCTTCAATCCTCTTCCATTCAAGGATTTAATTCCAATGGCTTTCAAAGATGTTCAAAAACAAAAATTACTCTATTTTGAATTCTATCCATAGGTTCTTGCATAAAATAATTTGAATCAATACTTTATGATAAAATTGATGTTAATTGTATTATTTTAGATCATGTTTCTTATGAACCGATGCAAAAATTAGATCTTAATTTTGATTATATTATGGGTGATATAATCTTTTCTGTGTTGTATTATAGTCATATGCAGATTGTATTGGGCTATTGATATATATAAATGAATTATGTGAAAATTTAATATAGGCTCTTCTTATTTGATGAATTTCATATTTAATTATTTTGGGTCATTGTATGGTTTGATTATTGGTTTTGATTGGTGTATATGACTATTGGTAAGAGCTTTCTCAATTAATTGGTTTAATTGGCTAAGAATTGGACATGTTGATGGAATGACAGTATGGTTACCTAAGCTATTTTATATTGTGTAGTATAGGTATTTTAGTTTTGATGTTTTGTATGGTCCACTTATGGTCGCGGTGCTTATGTGAAATAATTGTGAAGAATGCGGCCTCGTCGTCATTTCTTCATGAATTATGATGTTATCATGTAATAACTTGTATATATGATCATTGTGAAGGTCTATATGACTTATGTGTATATGTGAAGTCAAGGCATGAGTTTTTCTAGCTGATGATGTGTGTCAATAGTAGACTATGGAGATGTCTTAATATGTGTTACTTGATGTTGAAGTATGATTATTCCTAAATGACTATATGAGTCTTATGATTGTTTATGATGATGTTTCTATAGGAATGAATAGTGTGAGTATTAGTAGACCTATTTTTCCTTATGTGCTACTTGAATGATAATGTAGATGTGATAAGATGAAGTATGTGTGTCCTTTTGTGGTAGACATATGTCCCTCTACTTGATACACGAAGAATGTGAATATGACTCTTGACTTAGTAGGCTAAACAACCTTTGTCAGGTATGTGTATGTATGATTAAAATATGACCTTGAATATAGTTAAGAGGGTAATTTATGTGGAACCTTCAAACCAGAAGAAGGTAATGATATCCTTGAAGTTGAAAGTCATTGTCATGTCCCTCTTTTGTGAATTATACACTTGGGGTTGGTTGATTTGAACGGCATGAAATCACCTTTAGGAAAGTCATCAAAGCAATCCTAGTTAACCATTGTGTGGTAGCCCTAGTGGACCCCCTTTAATAAGGTGTAATATGATTTTGTTATGAATTCTATATGGTACCTCTTCATATTCTCTTGTGATTGAATTTCTCTATGAGAATAAAGGCTAGCACAAAGAGAGTATTCTTGAGGAGTAAATATACTTAAGAAAAGACTAGAATAGAAAGAAACACTTAATATTCCTTAACCATGTGCCTATATGGGATGTTTTACATCTTCTACCCTTGGCAAGTAGAACACCCTCCATCACAATAGGGTTTACTCCGGATTCCATGACCAGATAGTATGCCTATTCTATTCGTATGGGATAAATTCTAGTATGATAGTTTGCTCAAATTTTAGGTAGTTGAATGGGCCGCTTTCTAGACATTGCACCGGTAGTCTTTAAAGATTCTAGTGTGTAGGTTCCCTAGGTCTTCTCCAAGACCATTATATGAAAGTCTTTATTTGTTGAAATTCTCTTAAATATTTTACTGAATACCGTAAATTAACTTAAATGCATGTAAATACAAAAGTACTTATCTAGAATAGCTTTAAGGATTGCTTAGTAAGGCTTGAAGAGGGTATATGGGCGGCCTTTTAATTTTTTACTTAGGTGAGTGTATGACTTATTCTTGGTATGGTGTTTAGTTGATGAAATGGAAATAATCTTATCTTACGAATCCTTGAGAATCTCTTAAGTGTGTTTGAAGGGTTTGTATAGGTGGTCTCTTCATGTCTCACTCAAATGAGAATTGGGAGAACCTTTGATAGGGGAGTCTTATGTTTGTATCGTTTAAGGTGATCTTGATTCTATATTGTGGAATGTGACTTATATATGTTTTACTGAATTATAGTGACTCTTATGCTTGTCTTATGATGTTTTCTACAAAAAACATATTTTATACAAATGTCTTTTTAGCATGAGTATAATTGCATGTCACCATACTTAGTGTATTCTAATGTACTAAGACCATATAATTTGTCTTATATCTAATGGTGTAGGTGGCATTTCTGAGGAGTCTTTGAAGAAAATCTTGGATATTAACATTCAAGGAAAGGTGGGGTATGTCCTTAATATATTCGAGGAGATTACTGTGTTTAGTCTTCTTTCTTAAAAGTATAGTGATAGACTTAGATATTTCTATGTGCTAATGTATGGTCTGTGTCCCAAGATATTCGTGTGTCTAACATGGAAACTTTGAAACTTAGAATTTCCTTATGATTCTTATTGAAAGAGATATTTTAAAGTATTGTTATTTTGAGTGGAATGTTTTAATTCCACACTACTTTTCATATATGTATGCAATGAATGATGTCAAAGGGCCTGTACAAGAACTCCGAGAGGTCAAGTACATCGTGTTACTATTTGAAAGTGCTTTTTGTTCTTGGGTATACTCTCAGGCCGTGACAGATTCGCCATTGGGTTATGATAAATTGTACAATAAAGAGGTGGTAAGACTTCATGGAGTTCTAGTTTCCATTATTTTAAATAGAGGTGCATAATTTACTGCACACTGTTCATAAAGGTGAGGATTCAAAAGTTTAACCTAGGTACTATCTTTCATCATCTATCATATGTGTAGGAAGAGCATACTGTTCAGACTCTAGGGGAAATGTTGAGGACCTGCGTGAAAAAATTCAAAGGGAATAAGGATGATCAAATAAATCTCATTGAGTTTTCTTACGAAAATAATTACCACTATAGCATCCAAGTGGCTCTTTTTGAAACTCTTCATGGGAGAAGATGCAGATCTCCTATTGGATGGTGTAAAGTTAGTGAAGCAGGGTTTATAGAACTTTATGTAGTTCACCAAGCTATGGATAAGGTGAAGGTAATTATAGAGAGATTTAGAATGGCACAGTCGTCAAAAATCCTACAATGATGATAAGAGGAGGCCTTTAGAGTTTGAAGTAGATGATTGGGTATATTTAAAATTTCACCAGTGAAGGGTGTTATGAGGTTTATTAAGAAGGTAAAGTTCAATCCTAATATATTGGATCTTATAGAATATCCAAGAGGATGCATAATGTAGTTTTTAATTAGAGCTACCACAAGAGATAGCAGTGGTTCATCCAGTATTTCCGATCTCCATGTTGAAAAAGTGAATGAGTGATCCTTCATTGATCGTACCAACTAAAAATATCGAGATCAAGGATAAACTACCTATGCAGAGATTTCAATTAAGATTTTAGATCGTCAAGTTCACAAATTGGGAAAAAAAAGGTACCATCTGTCAATGTCCATTGGGGGAACAAATTTGTTAAAGAAACTACTTAAAAAGCTGAAGATGATATGGAAAAAGGGATATACACACCTCGTTGAGCATGGAGAAAATTCAGAAGAAGGTACTAATTTTCTTCTTGATACTCTTTAAGTAATGAGTAAGCATGTTATTGTTGCATTTTCTTATTGGGTGTTTGAACTTTATGTTACCAAGCATTGTCTAGTAAGGATAACTTTATTCGAGTAGCATGTTCCCAAGGGGGAGATATTGCAACATCTTGCAAGTCGAAAGAACTATTAAAAAGTTTTAAAAAATTAGGAAATACTATTTCTTAAAAGTACAAGGAAATCTGGAAATTTTAGGTAAATTAAAAGTTAAATTTTGGTCGACTTCAAATGGATATGACTCCTAACTCAGGATGATCTAGATGTAGTTTCACATATAATTGGTAATATCTTGTTACTATCTTTCCAACGCTGCAAAGTTTGCACTATTTCAACTTTGTAGAGTGAGTTATGCCTTTTGGAAGTTGGGTTCTCATATAATGGAAATGTTCAAATCTGGGATTTAAAAGGCTATTTTACTATTTATACTCCCCTATCATTTTAATTCATTTTTAAGAGTTTAGTATAGGTCAAATAATAACTTAGTAATGTTTTGAAGTTGGGATTTCACTCTAGGGCTAAGGAGAAAGAAGAAGCGAATAAAAGAAGAAAAAGGGAAAGATTCGCCATGACCGTCGAACTTAAAATTTTGATTTTGTCAGGGGTGATACCTACTAAGGTATGTGACTCTATAACAACATTGGGTTTATTCACGCACCTACCAAGCATTTTCGATGTAGCATGATTTAATCCTAAAAATGTTGGATATTGAATATTCTTGAATTGCTTTGGTTCTTGAACATCAGTTGTGATTTCGGAGTTCTTTGATGATGTACGTGTTTTTCATTAATTAAGTGGGTTAGATATCTATATATATGATGTGGTACATGAAATCTATGTGGAATTGAAAAAAGAAATCTAATTAGAATGATTTCAGCTCAGATAACGAGTTGAAATATTAGTCAGGCGTCACCTGGGTAGTGCCAAGCTTGGCGCACCCCGACTTTCACGAGGGCCAGGTGCGGCTCACAACATATGCCAAGGGGGCCTGAGTGGTGTGCTTGTATGCACCCAAATCGACATTTTCACTGAAGTTTTAAGTTTAGTCCATTTAGAACCTTCTATTGTTTAATATGCAAGAAAATGTACTTTTCTAGTGAAGAGCCTATTAGGTTTGAAGAATATGTATTAGGGTACATAGGCATCCCAATGCTCAATATGGAGCAATATTGGGCATGTTAGAAAATAATGACTTAAGCGTGTTAGCCAATTTCTATGTATTAAAAAATAACTTAAAATACATCTTTATGTTCAATTGTTCCAATCCAAGCATTTTTAGGAGAACATACCTTCAATGATGACCCTAAGCTAAAAGATTGAATCCTTAGCAAATTAGGTACGAGGTGTAAAAGTTTTAAACTGAGGTACCATGATACATGATCATCTAAAATGATCATGTAGATTAAGGAGTGTCCAAGGACATAGTGAGGGTCCTTGCAACAACACATGTGCAAGCACATGCGCTAACCGGCCAAGAGACAAGAAACCAAGCCCAACAGAATTCGGTTAGGGAGGTTAGGGGGGCAGGAGCGCGCACAGGTAAAGCCATGTTGGGCCTATCTTTATAAAAAAACACTAGGTCGTAACTAACTTACCTGACTAGCTAACTAACCTAGGACTAACTGAAATAAAAAAAGTCGTGTACTTAAAATCATAAAACCTAACCGGGTGACACTAGTCGGGTAACTAACAAAAGAAACATTCTAGTACCTAACCTAGGATGTCCAAATATATTTGTTATGGTCCTAATGACATAGTGGACTTTAATATTTAGCCTAGGTCACTTAATTAATGAAATTGGAAACTTAGTTAATTAATTAAAAATTCATGCTGAATTCAAAACCCTTAGCAAATTTTAAAATTTGGTTATATCAAATGTTCTACTGTTTTTAATCAATTTAGAAGGGACGTTATGGTAATTAGCTAATTTATTTATTTAATTATGTTTATGTAAATGAAAATAAAAATAAGGAGATTGTGGGGGTTTCAACCCACAACCCCTTGGTTAATGCGAAATGCGCAATGAAAATAGATAGGAAAACAAAGGGGGCAGTGGGGGTTCGAACCCACAACCGCTCGGCCAAAGGAGAGAATTTCTAAAGAAAAGTAACTAAAAAGAAATGTTGATGTTGTGGCTCGATCTAGGGTCCCAATATCATGAGGACTAAAAAATTAAATCAAGGAAAAATATAAGTGTTATCCAAGGGATTCAAGCTTAGGTTCCTTTGCCCAACTTTCCGTATTGATACATAAGTCATACGTGAATTAAATTTTCAAGAATAATGCCACCTACTTAGATCTAAATTGAGATCTTGGCATACATAAAAGATGCATAAGTCTTGTACTACATAATCTTAGGAAGATATAAATAGCTTAAACGAACTACGACTGAAGCCTCATGCCTTGTATGTGTATACCCATAAGTCTAGCATATCTTTAAAAATAGCCTAAGATGTATCCAATGAAATGATGAAACCCTAGAAGGGTTGAGTACGAGGGTAAAATACACTAAATGGCCAAATTCATTGACATATGATGAAATGAACAATGAAATGATGAAATGGACAATGAATTGATGAAACCCTAGAAGGGTTAAGTAAGAGAGTGAAACACAACAAATGGCCAAGTGAGTTGGCATATGATGAAATGGATAATGAAATGGATAATGAAATGACGTAACCCTAGAAGGGTAAGTAAGAGTGAGAAATACACCAAATTGCCAAGTACATTGTCATATTATGAAATAAACATTCACGTAAAAAGGGGTGAGTAATTATGAAGAGCAAATGTGCTGATGTTATTCAATGTGGTGACAACATGATACTATGCTAATGTAAAAGATGAGAGCAATCACAAATGAGTCTAAATAAATTTTACCAAAACGTACTCACCTATTAGAGTGTAAACATAATAAAGATACTAGTCTTCATGAACACTCAAATGAAAGTATTGATATATACACAGTCAATACTAATGCTTAGATGAGAAATCATCTATTTATCTATGATGTCCTCATACTAGAAGCCAGCTTCGATGACGTTTGAGTTTAATGTACTAGAAATTTATACTGAGAACTGATAGACTATCTATGAGCTGTGATGCCTTCTTTCGGGAAGAGCGGAGGTTTACGTAACTCTCATGAAATGAGATTGTCTGGCATGCTGGGTATGGGTCTCCTTATATCTCCAAGTCTTCGAACTAATACTGCCAATATAGGGATGGCGGAGTTCAATTCCCATGTATGCTACCACGTTTTCGGTAACTTTGGCCGGTGATTCCACCTCTTTACTGTTTCATGACACTAGATTTAATGATGCTCGCATGATTTATATGGGTTAAAGTTAAAGTTCTCAATGAATGAATGCAGCCAGCCTCAAATGATGCATATAATGAAACGAATGATAACAAAGGTGTTAGTATAGGATGATGAAGAGGTGACTAATATTGAATTAATGATATTAGGTCATTCTTTGTCATTGCATAACGAACACGATGGAAGTATTTAACTACATACTGGGCATAGCTTGTATTTACACTAACCCATGAATTAAATGATATGAAGTACGTATGAATGAATGAAATAGACTCTGTGTTTGCTAAAGAAGACTCCCTAGTTGAGGTCCAATATGTTGATCCTTATTTTTGGGAAGTCTTAAGGTCAAGTCCATGATTCCAAGGTCTCATGGTATACAAATGAATGATATGAACTACGTTATGTCTTCTATGAATTATGATATGTGCTATGTGAATTATGTTATGTGGTGTTTGCAAAATGATAGGGTTGGTGATGCATGTTACATTTATGGCATGACATTCCAACTCCAAATTTGGAAGGTCCATTGACTTTCCTTATCCGAATCTGGCAAGTCCACTAACTTGTCTTTCAATAAATTATGTTGTTATGAAAGAGCTATTATTTCTCATGCATATCGTTGTTGTGTGCTTGCATATACCCATACTTAGTGCAAGTGTGTACTTATTCCATACAAATATCTACTTTTAGGTGCATGCACAAGTAGACGTTGTATCTTACAGTATGACGTTGCAGCTATCCGGATGCGGAGCTTTCATCTGGACTTGGTAGGCCCTCATGATTGCGAGGCTGTCTACGATTATTATCTAGCTTATATGTAGTCTTTAGCTAGTAGAGCATGTTCCACTAGTTTTTGATTTCCCATTTTATTTCAGACTTTGTATTGGCGCTGTTTTGTGAAGTACACATTTAATTCAGCTGCAAACTACTTCTTTCATTTGTTGATCTTAATGTTAGATACATGTAATAGAATATTTAGTAAGAATGTTCGGAAACAAAAAGTTTCAAATTTTCCCCTAAAATTGACCTTAATGAAATAAGAATGATGTATGTAGGCTTGTCTGCGACCTCTGAGAAGTCAACGACGTCGGTCTCGCCTGGGGTCTAGACCTGGTCGTGACAAATTCGAAAAAAATCAATCTATAGGTTGTTGTAATAGATCACGAAATATAAAAAGATACAGATATTGGCGCATCAAAATGGCGCCGCTGCCATGGAGTGTGTCACACGAAAAATATAGTTACTTGTAGTTCTTTGTTCTTTGTAGTGTAGTTGTACTAATTTTACTTTTACTTTTGTTTTGCTTTTGTGTTTTGTATTTGTGAGTGTGCAGGTCATCTAAGAATGACAGATGGAGTGGTTTGAAAGGCAGTTAAGGCAGATCAACAAGTCGGGAGTAACTTTATAATAGCCTCACTACTATCTCAACTAAACTACTTTACCACAAAACTATCTAAGATGGAAAATCACAACAATCACAAAGAAAAGTATATATCTCCCTACGCGAGGAGAAGCTCTAGAAAGAATGATAAAATTCATGTTGAGAGCACGCTTCAAATCATTCTCCAAAATATCGCCGATCAACATCGAGTGTTTGAAGAAATGAGATTAGAGTATTGAAGTGCTAAATCACCTAATCAAGTCTCACTCTAGATCAATTCATCACATTAGAAAAGTCCTGATGTTTTTGATGCCTCAGCTGCACCCAAACGTTAAATTAGGATAACGTAGTGATACTAGGCCTAACTCCAACATAATAGAGTGAGGCAGGATCTACGTCGACCTATGACGTTAAATAAGGAGCTTATTGGGAGGAAACAAAAGGCAATAACATGTAATTTGATTTTCTGAATAACGGTGTGTTATTGTTGCATGTCAAAATAAGGAATAAGGTCCATTACACGAGATGACAAACAAGTCAGAAAGTCCAGAAAAATTTCGTTGTTTTTCAAAATGCAAGAGTATTATAAATCATGTAAAACTCAGTGAACTCAAAAAGCAGATTGGCGCATCGCCAACCTATGAGGTGATCTCGATACAAATCATCGATCTTGCCTCTATAAATTAATGATTTTGATGAAAGGACGTGATAAAATACTCCTCTTCAAATCACCGAGTCGGCAAAAGAAATTAACTTCAATAAATGTACTACAATTGAATTATTATATAAGGGACAAAGGACAAATTTCTCAATCTCTCACTTTCCATCGTTTCAAACTCTCCTAAATCTCACCAACGGTATTATTTTCTTCGATTTGTGTTGTTACTTAGTTTTACGGTATTATTTTCTTAGATTTGTGTTGTTACTTGGTTTTTAGTTCACTAATAGTGGTGGGGTTGGATTACTTTTCTGCCAAGAATTACGAAGATAACTTGTTCCACATCAAAGGTCTTTTAATAATTTTGAAATCTTTTTCTAGTATCGTTTTGGGTTGATATTTGTTGAGCCTTTTTGATACAAATAAACTTCTTAGATGCTAATTTTAACTTGTAAAAAGCCTAAGGCGAAAAGGTCTTGTGGACCCTTGTACTTGGATCCGCTTGTATATTTGACCCTTCTACTTGCTCTTCTTTCAACTAGACTCCTAAACTTATCCAAATACATCATTTTAAACACAAGTATTTTTGTGGCATCCTATGTGGAAAGACACCACAAGTAGCATGTAATACCATAAAACCAGACCGTGAGGCACTTAAAAAGTCAGATTCTTACCTTTAACAACCATCTTTTCTTCTTTATTTTCACTCACCACCATTGTTGGACAAATTTGAGATTTTCTCTTGAATTTTTAATTTTTTTTCTCTCCAAAGTTCTTCTCTTTTATTTTTTCCTTCAATTTTCTCATCTATTTTTGTGTTTATTGTATTACATCTTTGTTGGTTATATTTTTTTGGTCTTCACCATGAATTCTAGATGTATTCATAAATTCACAAAATCCTTTTGTTATTCTTGAAGCTTCATCAAGCTTATCAGTGGAGTTTTTCAATTTTCAATACCTTATGACCACAATAACAAAAAAAACACAAAATTGAGTTTTTGAAAATATAAATATGATAAAACCAAAAGAATTATGAGGAAATTTATTTATAGAAAAAAGAACAAACTTTGAGAAAATATTTAGCGGTGGGACCATATTTGGGGTGTTAAGAAGAAGAATAAGGAAAATGCTCAGTGAATCCAACGAAAAAAGAAAAGAAGTTGAATGGGTATAAGAAATTTTGTTGGGGTAGGTGCAGCGATTTGGGTTGAGGGGTGGGGGCAGGGATGGATTTCAATAAAATGACTCCGTCCCTTCACCCCCTCTCACCCCACACATTTTTTTTGTTTTTTATTTATCTTTAATATTTTAATATTCTTTTCACATTAATATTAGTATATGCATTATTTTTTTGTTTTTTTATCCATGTGTATGTGTTTGTGGAACAAGTACCATATCAAAAGTTGTGTTTAAAATTTGAGTTTTGGATGGGTTCAGGGGGTCCAAATGAAAAAAGAATGAGTAGAAGGGTACAAAATACAAACAGATGAAAGTACAAGGGTCCACTAGACTATTTCGCCAAAGCCTTATGTGCCTTCAAAAATAGATAGCTTAAGTATGCTTATTTTGAATGTAAATATTTTAATTTGGGTGTTGTATGGTCTCTTATTTGGTTAGGCGAAGCGTAAGTAACAAAATATTGTTCTAATCAACAAAAATTAGTACGGGAAAGAATGGTTAATGACTTTCTTGAGCGTAATTTAATGACTTATCTAAATACATCATTTTAAACACAAGTATTTTTGTGGCATCCTCTGTGGAAAGACACCACAAGTAGCATGTAATACCATAAAACAAGACCGTGAGGCACTTAAAAAGTCAGATTCTTACCTTTAACAACCATCTTTTCTTGTTTATTTTCACTCACCACCATTGTTGGACAAATTTGTGATTTTCTCTTGAATTTTTAATTTTTTTTCTCTCCAAAGTTCTTCTCTTTTATTTTTCCCTTCAATTTTCTCATCTATTTTTGTGTTTATTGTATTACATCTTTGTTGGTTATATTTTTTTGGTCTTCACCATGAATTCTTGATGTATTCATAAATTCACAAAATCCTTTTGTTATTCTTGAAGCTTCATCAAGATTATCAGTGGAGTTTTTCAATTTTCAATACCTTATGACCACAATAACAAAAAAAAACACAAAATTGAGTTTTTGAAAATATAAATATGATAAAACCAAAAGAATTATGAGGAAATTTATTTATAGAAAAAAGAACAAACTTTGAGAAAATATTTAGCGGTGGGACAATATTTGGGGTGTTAAGAAGAAGAATAAGGAAAATGCTCAGTGAATCCAACGAAAAAAGAAAAGAAGTTGAATGGGTATAAGAAATTTTGTTGGGGTAGGCGCAGCGATTTGGGTTTAGGGGTGGGGGCAGGGATGGATTTCAATAAAATGACTCCGTCCCTTCACCCCCTCTCACCCCACACATTTTTTTTGTTTTTTATTTATCTTTAATATTTTAATATTCTTTTCACATTAATATTCGTATATGCATTTTTTTCATCCATGTGTTATTGTTTGTGGAACAAGCATCATACCATATCAAAAATTGTGTTTAAAATATTGAGTTTTGGATGGGTTCAGGGGGTCCACATGAAAAAAGAATGAGTAGAAGGGTACAAAATACAAACAGATGAAAGTACAAGGGTCCACTAGACTATTTCGCCAAAGCCTTACGTGCCTTCAAAAATAGATAGCTTAAGTATGCTTATTTTGAATGTAAATATTTTAATTTGGGTGTTGTATGGTCTCTTATTTGGTTAGGCGAAGCCTAAGTAACAAAATGTTGTTCTAATCAACAAAAATTAGTACGGGAAAGAATGGTTAATGACTTTCTTGAGGGTAATTTAGTTAAATTGTCAAAATATTGCAAGATCGGAAGATGTCTGAGTATTCCATAGTGATGGTTAGTACGAGTTTTGCATATATTTAATATTTTCATGCATATATTATTGTTTTGATGATTGTAAAGGTGATTTTTAGGATCAATTTGAGATGCAGGCACATTTCGTTATTTGGCGGCGTGGGTCGAGTTCGTCGAATGACTTGGCGGTTCGCCGTAGGTATTATATTGTCTATGGCATGTTTCTTTTCCCACCCTCATTGTATAACTCAGCGTACTCTCTCCCCTTCACAAAAAAATAGTCTATAATATACCGAGTGGAACTTTAAACCGTAAAGTTTGCAAGAGTGGACGCTGAACTCTTTCAGAGAGACGACTTAGCTCGCCAAGGTGGAACGACGATCCACCGAGTTGTGAGGCAAACATCTATGCTATAAATCCTCTTGCATGCAATATCAACTGCTATTACAAAAAATAGGAGATTATTAAAGATATGGTATGCACCAGCAAAAAGATGCAAGTCAACATCACGTATACAAATCAATGAAGGAGGCCCAAATCCTCTGAAAAGAGGAGGTGAGGATATAAAAAAAGGTATGGACAAGAGAAAGAAAATTTTCATGATCAATATGACGGTCATTAAAATTGGAGCTAAGAAAAAGTAGTTAGAAGATGATCATCCCCTAATTTAAAGGCAGGATTGACTTAGAAGTACACCACAGACTTCAGCTAGCAGGGATTCGACAGATGCTGCAACCCAAATAAGAGTAGCCTCAACCACAATGCCTGAGATAGTTTCAGCACCAACAAAAACTCCTCCATTGGTCATCGCACATGTGCTAGCCCATCCATCACGACTATTGATTCGATTAAAGGGTGATGGGAAGCAAACTATCATTGAGGAGAAGCTCTTGTCTATGGAGAACCTAGAAGAAAAGCACTGAAAACTTGCAAACAATACAGTTCCATGGGTTTGAGCAATTTATGAGTCCTCAAGGCCCATACATTCCCTCCTAGGTGAGAGAATATTACAGAGCCTATAGAGCATTGGTTCATAAAAATTAAAAGGTGGGAAGTGAGTTTAGACCAGTAAGGCATGTCCCAGTGAGAGGAACAATAATAGAATGCCATAATACACATATCAACTTATACGTTGGAGCTACTATCGAAAAGACAAGACTTGAACGTTGCTGCTAGATTTAGTTTATCTTTATCAGTACTACTCTCATGCCATCCCAAAATGATTCTGTCCTCTGCATTCCCAAAGTATCTTGTCGTAGGTGTATCATCCACATGAGGGGTAGTGATCTTGGATTACTGACATCATAATATATGGCTATGAGAGCAAAACACAAGCAGACTTCCCTATTATTTCCTAAATTTTTTACTAAACTATGCAAACGTAACAAAGTTCCTATGTACAATACATAGGACCTAAAAATCATCGCATCTTCTTCCACTGACAATCAACATATTAAGGCCGAGTACAACCATGAGTAAGCCAGGAGGAGAGGAGCAGCCCCAGATTACACTAATCCAACGATTGATATAGACCTATTATCTGTAGATACAGATGGAATCATTTCGAACACTTTAACCACGTGTACCTTTACTCATTTTTCCTCTTCAAAGGATCAATGTGCTTTCACACCCGGCGAGCCAATCAGAATACTAAAGGGGTGATCTTTAATATGGGGCTTCTAGACAAATTAGCTGAGACAGAGGCATCTACATTGGAGAAGAAAATCCCTGAGATGATTGAGAGAGAAATAGATACATCACATACCCAGTTCAAGAACTAATCTATGCCCAAGCCCCGAGGGTTACAATATTGTAAAAATGAAGGAAGTGGACATCTGAGATGTTGGCATTACAAGTTGATGATGCAAATATGTGGGAAAATATAGATTATCCGAATTTGGTTCACTTCAATGACTTGATAATAATTGCAACTGAAAAGGATGCACATGAAGGGTCAGCACTTGCAGATACAGATGTTGAGACTGATGAAGAAATCGAAACAACAGAGGAGGAGTTTACAACAACATAGAAAGAGCACCACATCTTTAGAAACTTATATGATATAGGAGGTATAGTAGTACAGCCTGTAATTTAGACATCATATGTTGAATCATTTACAACAACTACTATTGGAATAGACACTGCACCTACTGATGTGGGTGTTCCGCGCACTGATGCCAAACTATAGGTGTTCTAATGTGCCAAAAGGAGGAGAGCCCGCATAGACAGGATTTCCCGTCACTTTCCTCCATTTTTTGATTTTATTTTCGTTTCTTTTTTATATTAATACACACATTTGAGGAAAAATATTTATTTATGGTGGAGGGACTCATGCTCTTTTATTGTCTTGAATCATTATGTGTTTTGATATATGATTGGGTTGTTTTTATAAGTTATGTTTTAAAAATTTCTCTCGCAAATGTTTGAGCTTATGGACTTCGTTTGGGTCATAATTTCATAATAATTTTTACCCTTCCAAAAACATTTTAGTTTTTAAAATTATGCCACCTCTTTATAGAAAGTTGTTGGTCCTCTAAAAATTAAAGTCTCGATTTCGATCAATAGCGATGACTTGAAAAGTGACTTAATAGAACAAACATGAATGTGCAGCTACAAGGAGAATGAATGAAGTTACATAGGCAATATGTGAAATCTTTGCATCTAATTGTTATTAGAAAAATATCGAATTGATTCTTTTGCAATTACCATTGCACAAAAGAGAGTGTGTTGTCTTGTTTGACTTAAGTGTCACTGCCTTTTTGAAGAGCTTACTTTGAACCTTACATGAATAAACATGGAATTCGAAAGGTTAGTCTAACTTATATGGTATCCTCTTGACATGATCATACACAATTCTTAAGAGTTAGCGTCGACTTTGACATATATCTCCTTTGTGACCTACCAGTAATTGTGTGAAACTGTTTTGAACACCCTTTGAGACTTACCTCATCATTGGAAAAATCATGATAAAACCTAATCCTTGCATTATCCGCTACAAAGCTACAATACTTTTCTAGATTTTACGTAAGCAAAATAGTAAACATAGGCCAAAAGCACTCTAAAATTAATAAAAAAAAAGAGAAAAGAAAAGAAAAAGAAAAAGAAAAAGAAAAAGAAAGGTCAAGAAATAAAAGCAAGAAATGAAAAGAAATCTGGTTTCAAAGAAAACGATGAATGAAAATAAAAGATAATCTACAAGAACTTCACTAAAGATTATGAAAGGAAGATAAGGGATAGCTTAAGGAAATCACATCTAATGTCGAAAAGTCGTTGAGAACAAATGACAATACCTTTATACTCAGCCCCATTACAAGCCTTAGAAAGACCTTTGTGATCTTGAGTAAACCGAACCAAAGGTTAATTAGATAACAAGGGAAAAACTATGGGTGAAAAAATGCATTGTGTTCCTCTTTATGAGTGTGAGTGTTGCATCAGATTCTTGATCCTATGTTGATAAATATGCGTGTGTGAAAATGGATTTATATTTTTAAATGATGGAATATAGATACTTTTGTTGAGATTGAACTTGCATTAGTGGCAAATATTGTAAGCTGAAGAATCTTTCGTAATCATGTGTGACAACTTGAATCTTTGAGTATACAATTTAACTATGCATGAGTAGTTTATGTCTGTTCTTTACAGTCATGATTGATTCTAGTGAAGAATTATTTGAGATATCCTATTTGAACGGGTGAAATTGAGTTTTACTAGAGGACAAGAAAATGTTTAAGTTGTGGGTGTTGATGAGTCCTCAAATTGGACTAGTCTAGGAACTTATTATTTGAAAATAGTGTCATCGATTTTGTATTTTATCTTGATATCAGATGGAAACTTATAATTTATAGGTATTTGAGAATTTGTTACGAGAATAGATCCTTAGCTGAATAATCAAAAGAAAAGAGCTGAATATTCAAAGTGGGAATCACCAAAGACATTTGACGATGAGATATATAGCTAAGTTCCTAGTTATATTCAAACAATTTAGCCTTGAAGATAGTTGATCCACATGCGACGAAAAGAAGAAGTCTGAGTTTCAACGACTAGTTTTTCCCAATGTTATAGCATGCTTAGATGTGAAGGCAAGGCACGAACCATGACAAACAAGAGAAAGGGCGAGCCTTCTGATAAATTGGTGATTCACGACTAAAGACGCCGAATGGATCCACCAACACTAAATCTAAAGTTTATGCATACTGAACTCTTATATTATTTAGAAATAGAAATTTAGAGAGTTAAAAAATATACACTTAATATTTTATTCCACTAATTTTGTTCTTAAATTTTTTCCTCAAATTTGGAGAGGTTTTTTAGGATGCTTGAAAAAAGACGTTCTTCTTCCAATCTTTGAAGTGGGTCTTCTCAATTTAACTTTATTTTCTACTTCTATGGTTGAATATCTTATATCCACTTTATTCCTTTATCATTTTGAGTATGTTTGATTATTGCTTGATGTATGGCTATAACCCCCCATTCTTGGGGTGTGAATTACCAAATACGTGTTGATAAAATTGTTAGGTCTTGCTTGTTCAGAGCATGAGATTCATTTTAATGGTTATTTAACCTAGTGGTTGTGGTTTAATTTAATGGGTTTGTAGTTGCAGATACAAAACCACCCACAAGTTTTCGTCTTGCCTAAGAAGGTGGTCTCGAAAAAAGACCAGTAGATTGATGGCCTAAGAAGTGGGTCGACATAAGGTTCAGTCCGAGAGGGTGAGCCCTAGTACCACATCAAATCACCCTTTATCAAATGGTTAGGGTAAGACTAACGCATGGGCTTGTTAGTTTAGACGAGTGGGTGATAGAGAGGAACCCATTTGAAATGGTGTAAGTTGCACGACAGGGAACTTAGTTTATCCTAGAGCTTAGCCTTGTAACCATTGTCTTGCGAGTTTTCCTATCAAAAGCATGTACAAATTAGTTTGTGTCAACATATATCGTGTTCACATCCTAAGAACTCTCTTTCTTTTTTGTTTTCTCATTTTTTTTGACAATATTACTACTTGTGACAAAACCACTTCTTGATATTTGACACTTTGGTGTAACAAATTGAGTTAAATTTTGTTTAAATCAAGAATGTCTTAAATTATCACTATTTAGAACAAAACTCTAAGTAGCTAAAAGTTTCACTACTACTACATTTTGATACGACCCCAACCCTTTGTTGGATTACCTTACTAGTGTAAGACCCCAAAAATGAGTTGGGGTGTCTAGAGCCTAGCATGTTTTTCATTAGGGTCTAAGGTTGTGAAATGTTTTATGGTATTAAGTCATTTTTAAGGTTTGAGGTTATTTGGAAGTCAAACATCATGGGATGACCAAGTTGTTCGACGACTACTCACCAATGTGTCTCATGTTTCTATACATTCTTATATTTTTATTTTATGAGCTTATGCAGTCTAAAAATTATTTATAATGATTTTTATAGATAGTATATGGAGTTTCATGAAGTTTGGAGGTCAAACGTCCAAGAACGTCATAGACGTTCGAAAATTAGCCCTTGAGACGTTCAAGTATGTCTTGATAGGTCCTAGCCTATTTGGACGTGTTTTATGTGTGAATTTTGGGTGAAACTTGCAAGAAAGTTCCTAGACTTGTCAGTTTGCATATTTACATTGAAAATATCATGGTACGACTTCTCAAGGGACCCGCAAAAGGGCCCATAAGAATTACCCAAGTGTTGTCGAGACACTCCTTGGCGTTGTCAATCTACTGACCAAATAACACCCAGTTGGTTGACCAACGGACTTTGATGAGTTATCATTAACGGAAAATTAGCCTGGGCAACTCTTAACCAATGAACAGGCCAAGGTTTAATCGACTGAAGCCACAGACGGCCTTTCGATGGACCTACTAGCCGTCGTTTGTGGTTCGTCAATGTATCCAGGTGCCTCTGCCTGTGCACTGTTTCATTAATGGTGGTGAATGGGAAATTAGCACCACATCCTAACCTGACTCTAGTTGATTTATTTATCTATTTTTGGGTGAATATAAGTGATCAAAAACGTGATCAACCAATTTTAAATCCAATACACACAAAATAGATTTTCCCTCCAAAACAAATTCTCCCTAGAAACCACCATTCTTGGTGAAGTTCAAGAACATATTGGATCTTGGATTTCCATGGATTAATCATCATGTTTCATAGTTTTTAAACTAGAAAAAGTTATTGTTATCCTTCATTTCTAAATAAACTTTCACTTGGAGAGTTAAGTTCAATGTTTTTCAAAGAAGTTTCATGATCAAATCTCTTCTTCTTAAATCTAGCCATGGGTTACTTCTAACAACATTTTTAATGGCTCAATAATGATGAATTTATGTTATTGTATTTGTTTTAAAGTGATTTTAGTCCAATTGCATTATGAACCCATGTCCCTTCCCAAAAATTAATTTAGCCCTTGCAGGGGCGTTATGATCATGGTTTGTTAATGGTTGAATTATTACTCTCTTAGACTTAATTGTCTATATATACTTGTATTTGAATGAATTAACGATTAATTGATGATGAAGGATCCATGAGGGTCAAAGTAAGAAGATTTGAGCATGTTTAGTCTTGTATCAATCTGATCAGTGCAACATTGGTCCTTAATTGTATAAAAGTAGATTTCGAATATGTTGAGAGTCTTATAGCTAATTCCTAAGTTTAATATTATGATTATATTGTAAGAATAAATCTTGTATGATCAATTTGAATAAAGATTAATATGAGTTGATCTATGTTCTTCTAGTGTATCAAGTGGTAACTTGCGATTTTGACGCTAGGTTGGTTGTCTTGTGACTCGATCATGATTAATTGTCATTACATACTGCCTTATGTACAATGTAATGATAATTAGGTATAACTGATCTAACATGACTAGACAACCATTGAATTGCTAAAGATTGATTTAGATTCATCTAGACTATAAAGTGAATGTTGTAGTGTATATGATATGACCTTAATGTTAGGGTAGATGAACAATGATTCATTTTAAGTAATGATATCCTTAGCTACTTCCATATATGTGTATTTTTGATAAAGTATTATTGATTATCAATGCAGGCGAATTGGGTTAAAGATCTACGTTCTTATACTTTCTAGTAAATCTATAATGTATTGTATTTTGTTATAGTACGATCTTGTAGAGACTTGTACATGGTTTATTTAAAGATTACGGTAATTTAGATACTTCCTTATATTCAAATTGTTGATGAAAGAGTAGAAATTGTCAATGATGACCAAAGTGTAATGAATTGGTATGAATTACTCTACTCTTTCTACTTTTGTACTTCTTTGTAGTAATGTTGATGAGTCTTTGTATGCCATTGTGTAGTATGATCCACTTATGGTGGTTGTATTTACTTTATTGTCACTATATATGTGTTGACCATGATCTTAAAGTCTACTTTTTATGAATTTATGAATGAGTGGTTATGATGATCATCTTATATGTAACTTATGCCTAGTTTTATACACTAGTTATGAATCTAGGTTATGTTACTATTGTTATGAGAATGTAAATGGTTATGTCAAAATCATGTGTAGTTATTTCCATTGATGAAGTGTTAAAGATTGATGACCCCTACCCATGTACCCCTATGTGAAAGCATGAATAACTAATGTTAGTAATCTTTATGTGTAATGCTAAGTTATCTTGTTTCCTATACTAAGTTGTGTTGTGTGGTCTATGCTTGATTATGTATTGTGGTCTTAAGAGGGTGGATGCCTCAATATGTTGTTGATAGAAATTATGTGATCATATTGACAAATTTACACATACCCTCACTTTACATGCATGCTTACAAGTATTATTGGTCATTGTGTCTAAATGAAAGGTAGTTCTCATATTAGGTAATGTCTACTACTATGCATGTTAATATGATGTGTATGAAAGTATGATATCAATTTCCTTAACTAGGACGACTTGATAGGTGTACTAGTATGGGCAAGGGTAAGCACGTTGCTTATAGATTTGACATGTGTTCCTTGAAATGATAGTTTCTAATTTTGGTTTCTATGTGTATGAATATGAATGTATGAACATGTGGTAACTTAATCTGTTATGTGAAAGGAGTGCTGTCATATATGTATACACACACACTTGAAGATGATCTGGTCAATAGAGGAGCCTTGAAAGGTATGCTCAAGTGTATCCAAAACCATATAGTGCTAATGATATATGATATGTCCATATGAAAGGGTATCTCACATGATTTAGGTGATGAACATTCATCTATGACCTATGATCTAAGAATATGAGGGGATGACTCTCCTAAGCCTATGTTTTTATGAAGAAATGATAATAAAGGTGTTTTCAATAAAAGGGAACTTAGATTAGCACTGAGTGAACTTGTATATGAGTGTGTGTCCTTCTCAAATTTTTGAAGGAAGATCTACCATAAGTCTCATGAGGTTGATAACCAGAATGCCTCAATAGGCATAAAAAGGTTCTCCATAAGTGAATGAAAACAATGCCCCATCTTGCAAAAAAAGGGTTTCACATGTACTTGCAAGTTTCATTACTACGTTTCTCATATAGGATCTGGCAATGTGATATCCACTAAAATTCTAGCCTGTGTTAATGTTATACCTTGGCTACATAAAAACACCTTCTATTGGTGTAAGAGTCTATTACATAAATTCCATGTTTAGCGCCCGTGGTCTTAGTGTCTGTTAAGGATATAGTTTGTCTAAATGGGTAATGGAGTAAAGGAAGGACCATAACTAGGATAAATTAAGGGTAGTTGCTTAGTGTACGTGGGGGTATGGGACTTAACCTATGCATTGCACAAGTGACTCTTGAGGGAAGTCCTACGAAGGTTTTTTAAATACATGTGTGTCCCTTATGCCTGACTTTGTAGTATTGGTCTACTTGTTGCAATGAAATGCATGGTATAATCCTATTTGAAGTTGTATTGATGTATATTCTTAATGTTGGTCTCAATTAATATATGATGAAGGTTGTTGACTTGAATGGAGTTTTCCTCACTTAAAATGTTGATGCATAAATGTTAAGGTTTTTGGTTCCATGATGGGTTTACTAAGTATGTGTGGGGTTATTGGGCTTCATAAGTGTGTTGAACTAGTAGACAAAGATTGGGGTCATGAACAAGGTCTTATTATGAGATCTATGAACAAAAGTAAATATATGTGTAAATTGAGTAGTTTACTATAAAGAGAGTGAAAATTTAACTTAACTGTGTCTTTGATATATTATGCTTATATGAGGATATGTGTTGTCTTATGTAAGTTGTATGTATGCTCTCTTTGTGACTTTAAGTTGATGCATTGCACCAAGTATCACAAAAGGGTTACTTATGAGGTTGATGAATTAAAAGAAAATGATTAACTGAATCGTGAAAGAATGCTCACTATAAAAAAGGATATAATTCACAGTAAAGTGATCTAAAAAAAGACTTAAATTCTATTTGTATTTTGCTATGATGTTTGGCCTTAGAGTATGTGTATATGAAGTTTGTGAATGATATAAATGCTATTTTACAAAATTTTTATAAAGATTAAGTCAAAAAGCCCTGATGTATGATTTCAAGAATATGTCTCTTTTAAATGCATGTTTTTGAAAGGATTCCATACTTAGTGCATTCTTTTACTAATCCTATTCTTCTCTACTTTTTACACAATGTATAGGTCATGGATACCTTGGTGTTCCTATGATAACTTCTCGTAAGCCATTCTAAAGTGGTTATCACTTTTAAGTGAGAAAATGAAGGGTTATAAGTTAAGTTCCTCTTAAGATTAGTTTAAGTTTCTCCTAAATGGGTTTAACCTTAGTGGGGGATGGTAATGGAGTACTAAGGTGTTAGATATTTTCTACCTTGTCCTTCTATTTTTATTGAACATTTAAACTAATGAATTCTTAGTAAGTTTGTTCATGAAAAGTGTTTTTCATAAAGTATGAATTGGATGAACCTTATATGCTTTGTATATGTCTTGATTAACACTATATTAATAGTATTTTTAAGATTTTAAAGTATTTGGAAAAGAATTTTGATGAACATTGTGGTTCTCTGATGTTTATTGTGCATCTTAATATGCTAGTTGTGCATTTAACTCCATGAGGTAAGATAAGATACATGGTTGTAGTCACTTGTGAAATGCAATCTTTAGCGTTTTAATGGAAAGTTGAGTGTCTTTAAATTGAAAAGTGTAGAGTCTCTTGAAAACTATGTGACTTCTAATTGTTTAGAAAGCATTATTGTAGGCTCACATTTGAACGGTGAAGGCATGTTATCTATTATTCATATGTGTGCCCATCATTTGTATTACTTTTCCCAAAATGATGCTTACTGTGAAGGCTATTTCTACGTTAAAAATTGACCTTTTGTGAAATTACTTCCTATTTGTTGTGATGTGATAGATGTGACTTACCATTTGAACTTCACTAGGAAGGAAACATGAGCATTCCTTGGTTTAAAAATTGAGAATTTATCATTTTAAGATTGAATTTAGCTTGTAGTTTGCTTAGATGTGACCAATGATACATATAAGTTTGTTGAGGAGAAGAACATTCCTCCATAGACACCACTAAGACTGGTATGGTTTAGTATGACCTTTATGGCACTAGGTCTAACTAATAAATATCTTTGTTGATTCAATTAATTCAAGTCAATGTGCATTGAAGTATGAGTGTCTAATTGTTTCTTGAGTATTTTTGAAATCTTCTTATGTGTGACCTAAAGATGGTTACAAGATGAGCTCGTTATGAATTGAAGTGTAATGACCATGTTATAACTAGGAGAAGGATGTTCCCACTATTGACATGATAAGAGCCTTTGTGTTTGATGCATAAAAGAGTGAGTGAATTAAAGTTTATATTAATTGTGTTCATTTCATTCTATATGATAATGTCATAAATATGATGAACTTCTTTATAATCGATGCATTGATGTCCTTGTTGTGATTAAAATGTTATAAATGTAATTCGAGGACAATTGTTCCCAAATGGGGATATTATAAGACCCCAAAATGAGTTAGGGTGTCTAGAGCCTAACATGTTCTTCATAAGGGTCTAAGGTCCCAAAATTGTTAATACTATGCTATTGGAGCAGTGTGTAAGGTTTGAGGTGACTTAGATGTCAAATTTCAAAGGGAGACCAAGACGTTCGACGACTAGTTACCTATGTGTCTTATGTTTCTATACTTGTTTATATTTATGTGTCATGAGCTTATGAAGTTAAAAATATGTTATGATGATTTTTTATAGTTATTTTATGGAGTTTTATGAAGTTTGGAGGTCAAACGTCCAACAACGTCTAAGACGTTCGAAAGCTAGCCCTTAATACGTTAAAGTATTCTCGTGATGGGGCCTAGCCTATTTGAATGTGTTTTATGTGCGATTTTTGGGTGAAACTTTCATGGAAGGTCCTTGACTTGTCAGTGTGAATATCTACATTGGACACGTCCGGGTACAACTTCTCAAGGGCCCCGCAAAAGGGCCCACAAGAAGGACCCAAGGGTTGTCGACAATGTCAATCTACTGAACTAAACAACACCTAGTTGGTTGACCAACGGACCATTGTTGAGGTCTCGCTGATGGAAACTTATCCTGGAAAGTCTGAACCCAAGAACACGCCAAGTTCCAATCGACTAAAGCCACAGACGGCGCATCAATGGACCTACTCTCCGTCAATGGTGGTCCGTCGATGCAGTCTGCTGCCACTGCCTACGCACTGTTTCATTAAATGGATGAATGAGAAATTCACCAAAACATCCTAAACTGTCTCTACTTAATTTTTTAGCTATTTTTGGGTGTACATAAGTTATCAAAAACGTGATCAATCCATTCCCAATCGCATGCACATAAAATACACTTCCCCTCAAAAATAAATTCTCCATAGAAACCTCCATGGTTAGTAAAACTCAAGAACAGCTTGGAGCTTGTCTTTACATGGATTAAAAATCATGTTTTAGAGGTTTTCAACTATAAAAAGGTATGGTAATACTTCATATCTAATTAACTTTACACATGGAGAGTTAATCTCAATGTTTTTCAAAGAAGTGTCATGATCAAATCTCTTCTTCTTTAATCTGTTAACGGGTTCCTTCTAAAATTTTTTTTAATGTCTTAATTATGATTAATCTATGTTAATTTATTGGTGTTAACGTGATTTTAATACAACTGCGTTATGAACACATGTCCCTTCTGAAAATCAATTTAGCCTTTGCATGGGTATTGAGATCATGACTTGTGAATGCTTGAATTGTGATTCGCTTATGTTCAATTGTCTGTATCTACTGTTATTTAAATTATTTAATGATTAATTGACAATGAAGTATCAATGTAGGACGATTTTAGCAGGATTAGTCTAGTATCAATGTGATCACTATAACATTGGTCTTTAATTGTATAAAAGTGGATTTTAAAATGTTGAGATTCTTCTAGATACTTCCTAAGGTTAATAATACTATTTAATTGAGTATTAATTTTTATGGTCAAGGTGAACATGGATTAATATGAGTTGATCTAAGTTCTTTTATTCTATCATGTGGTAACTTGTGATCTTAACGTTAGGTTTTTTATCTAGTGACTCCATCTTGGTTAATTGTAGCTAGCTACTGGATATATCTATAATGTGATGATGATTAGGTATATTTTATCTATCCTGAATAGATAACAATTGAATTGATAAAGATTTATTTAGATCCTTCTAGCCTATAATGTGAATGTTCTAGTGTATATGACATGATCTAAATCTTAGGGTTGATTAAGTATGATTTCTGTTTTATCGAAAAAGGTGATTTTCGAAAAGAGTTTGTTTTATTTTAAAGCATTTTCGACTTTTAGGAGTCGCCACTTAATTTTTAAGGAAAATTAAGAAAACATTGTTTCTAAACAACTTAAAAAGAAAAAAATTGTTTTGAAACTATTTTAGGGGGTTCGGGATTCCTATTAGCGTCTTAGGAAGGTGTTTAAGGCACCTAAGACACTCCGTTAAATACGATTTTCCGGCGATTAACTTATTTGACTATTTTTGTTTTAACTTTTGCAATTCTTTTGTTTATAAAACTTTATTAGAAACTCTTATGCAAATTCTCCAATTTTAGAATATTCCATTCAAGTTTAAACTTTAACTCTAAGCGATTTCCAAATTTAAATATCTATCTCTTAAAGATCAAATTTTTATTTGAGTTTGATAAAACAAAAGCCGTTCGTTGGGGTTGGAGTTTTCTAATCCTAGACTAACGGCATTCGGGTAAACACGTAAACGAATAATAAAAGAGAGAGAGAGAGATTTGGGTCCAAGTTTTCGGGTTCTGTTCGCATTGACCAAAACTTGGACCCACCTGCTTTTGGGTTTTTTAAACCCATTTCCTGTCCTAGTCTAAACATACAGGATAAAACTACAAAATAGGACGACAAGGGCTTATGCCCATTACAAATAAAAATGAAACATATAAAATAAAATAAAATTAAAAGAAATCTAAATCCACTTCTTCGAATTCTTCAATGCTCATGGCGTTTGACTGGCATGTCTATCTTGATGGCTTGACTCGAAATAAAGAATTTTGAGCCTTATCGGCTCCTCCGAATGCATAGAGAAAGATAGAGCCCCAAAATGGACTCGGGAGGACATTTCACATGCAACAAAGTAGAGATAGATTAGCACAAAGGGAGGAAACCTTTAAGGAAATAACTATGCATCCCCATTGCACAATTTCTAATATAACATGCAATATTCATAAACATTTTACCACAGCAAACACAAACTGTATACATGCTACTAAACAATCCTTATTCAAGACAAGAGAAACAAGGGTCTATCTAGATTAGACTAAGGATCATGCAAGGTCCAAAACCGGCATCCTGAGATTAACAGCAAAACCAGGACAATAGGAAAACAACACAAAAACGATTCGAAACTGTTGATTGATGAACTACCCATAATATCATTATAAACATAAACAAGAAAATATAAAACAGAGAGAGAGAGAAAGCAAAAGAGGCCGCCGGTTGGCATAGGTCAAGCTACGAAAGAAACAATCTCATACACGCGTAACAAACGAACCGATCCACAAATGTTTGAACCATACGAGACGACGACAAACACAAGAAACTTGATACGGAACAGACTGTTAACATGGAACTGACGCAGGCAAAGAAGTCTTCAGCGAGACTATGAGTATACCAACAAGATGCGAGAGGGATACAAACAGTCATATATATATAAAAAACGATTAAACTAACGAAGGCCATCAATAACAAAACCTATTACTATCTTAGCGATTAAGAACTAAAGAAGCAAGGACACATGATGAATTGGAGCTAAAAAAAATCGAAGAAAATAAACAGAACATGACCCCCCCAAAGTTCGACTACATACTGCCAGAAATTTCCAACGAAGCATTAAAACGAACGATGAAGAAGACGCGCAAACATATGACAAGGTTTTCAACCCTTAATCCGTCACCATTGGAACCAAGAGAGGCGAAGAAGATTTACATGAGTGAGTTGTTTACCTGTCGACGAGTAGCGAAGCAGGGACGGGTACGAGCAGCAGCCGCGGCGACTTCCACCGTAAACAGAATCCCGAACACTCGAATGATGTCGGAAGCCAATGAATGCTTGAACTGTTCTCCTACAGCGGACGGAAGAAGAAGAAAGGGTCTCCTCGAAAGATTCTTGTCTCTCTTGGGATGGAAACTATCTCCAATTTACTACCCTGAATCTCCTTTAGTTGTCCCGAAAACCAAACAGAACAAACGTGAAAGTTTTCAAAAGAAAATTCTTAAACTTCCGTATCCTTAACTCTCAACCTTTAGACCTCAATTCTCCAACTCTCTATAACCTCACTAGTTCAGACGACAATAACAGGGGGGAAAAAAAACAGAGAACTTCAGCCAATCCTCAAAATTCTTTTTTAAACTCAAGAATGTCCAACCCCCTTTCTGAAGAAGAAAGGGGGCTTATATAGAAGAAGAAGAATTAGGGTTCTGGGGGAGAGGGCTGGCATTTCGAATTTCAAATTCGAAAATCTCTCCAAAAGCGGAAGTGGAGGGTCGAGATTAATTCGTAGTACTGGCGAGCTACGTGGCGCAATCTCGTGCTAACAAGGACGAAGAAGGACGCTTTTCGCGTCATCTAGCGCTGCAAAGCCGCGTCAAAGCTGCAGGTGTCCGTTGTGACTCGTCCACGCGCGAGTGGGAGAGGACGAGAGAGAGCGAGAGCGAGTGAGGAAGAGAGCGTGGGAGATGAGAGAGACGCGGGGTTTCCGCTGGGAATCGCGTCTGGGGTTTTGGAGAGGGGAACGCGAGGAGGGGAGAGAGGGAGAAGAGCGTGGGGGAGAGACGCGAGGGGGAGAGAGAGTGGGGGGGTTTCTGTTTTTTTTTCTGCGTTTCTTTTTGTTCCCAGGGAATTGCGTAGGGGGGGGGAAGAAGGAAGAAAGGGGAAAGGGAAAGGTGGGTCGGGTCGGTTATTAGGTTTGGAGCGGGTTAGGAATTGGGTTATAAGTTTAAAGGGTTGGGTTGGATGAAAATATTTAATGGGTTGGGCATTTGGGCTGTTCTTTTACTTTGGTTTGGGCTGAGGGAAAATTGGGCCTGGAATATTGGGGAATATTGTGGGCTGCTGGGACTTAAGGGGAAAAGGGGTTGGGAAGAAGGAATGGGCCTGGGAAGGGAATTGGATTTAAATAGATAACTAAATAAAATGACGAATTTCGCATTAACCAATTAACGAGCTCCTCTATTTAGTTATATAATTAAAAAGAGTGATTCGAAATCATAATTTTAAACTAAAATACCATGACTTTCGAATATACACAAGATATACCGGCTATATACACAACCATGTAAACATTATATCGTTATATTTTGGCAAAATTATAAAACTAATTAATTTAAGTTATTTGGAAAATTTAGGAAGCTCGATAATTAATTTATACCAACGTGGGTCAAAATTGGGTGTCAACAATTTCATTTGAGTAATGATCTCCATAGTAGATAACTACATGTGTATTTTTTATAAAGTTTTATTGATGATCAATGAAAGCTAATTGGGTTAAAGATCTATCTTCTTATACTTTCTAGTATATATGTGACGTATTGTATTATTTTATAGAATTATATTGTAGCGAGTTGTTCATAGTGTCTTTAATGATTATAGTTATTTAGATACTGCCTTATATTCTTATTGTTGATGTCATAATAGAAATGGTCAATGATGACCAAGGGCTTTAGGATCGGTAAGGATTGCTCTACTCTTCTACTTCTCTACTTCTGTATAGTAATGTTGATGAAGACTTTATGGCGTTGTGTGGTATGGTCCCCTTGTGGTGGAGGTGTTTATTACATTGTCATTATATATGTTTTGACCATGGACTTGAAGGAAAATTGATGAATATATGAATGAGTGGTTATGATGATCACATTATGTGTAACTTGTGCCTAGTTTTGTTCTCTACTTGTGAATCTAGGTTATGTTACTATTGTTATTAGCATGCAAATGGTTAGTTTAAAATAATGTGTACGTGCTTCCATTGATGAAGTGTTAAAGATTGGTGACCCCTACCCATATACCCTTATTTGAAGTTGTGAATAACTAATGTTACGAGTCTTAAAGTGTAATTTGATGTTACCTTGCCTCCTACGCTAAGTTGTGTTGTGTGGTCTATGCTTGATTATATATTTTGGTCATAAGAGGGTGGCTGCCTCAATATGTTGTTCATAGCCACATGTAATATATTTACCAATGTACACACAACCTCACGTTACATGCATGCTTAAAAGTAGTATAGGGCATTGTGTCTAAATGAAACGTAGTTCTCATATTCACTAGTGTCTACTACTATGTATGTTACTATGATCTTTATTAAAGTATGATATGTGTTCCCTTATCTAGGATAAATTGATAGGTGTACTAGTATGGGCAAGGGTGTGAGACCTTGCCTATGCATTGCACATGTGTGCCTTGATAGGGTAGTTACTAGTTTTTTTTATATCTTTATGAATATGAATGTATGAAGTTAATGTGTTATGTGAAAGGACTACTCACATATATGTATACACACACACATGAATAATTATCTAGTCAATATAGGAGCCTTGAAAGTTGTGCACAAGTGTATCCTAATCTACATAGTGCTAATGATATATGTTATATCCCTTTGAAAGGGTTTCTCACATGATTATGGGTGAAGGACTTTCATCTATGAACTATGAGCTAATCATATGAGGGTATGACTTTCCTAAACCTATGTTTTATAAAGATATGACAATAAATGCTTATTAAATAAAAGGGAACTTAGTTTAGCACCGAGTGAACTTGTATATGAGTGTGTGTCCCTTTCAAATGTCGGAAGGAAGGTCTACCATAAATCTCATGAGGTTTATAAGAAAATGCCTCAATATTCATAAATAGGGTTTCCATAAGTGAATAACCACAATACCCCATCTTGGCATAAAGATGGTTTTCACATCTACCTCCAAGATCCATAACTATGCTTCCCAGATAGGATCTAGCAATGTTATATAAACTAAAATGCTAGCATGTGATAATGATCTACCTTGGCTAGGTAAGAACACCTTCCAATGATATAAGGCTCTACATCACCAAATTCCATGTTTAGCACCCATGGTTTTAGTGTCGGTTAAGGCAATAGTTTCCCTTATGTAAAATGGACAATTGAAGTAAAGTAAGGACCTTAACTAGGATAAGATAAAGGTATTTTATTAGTGTACGTGGGGGTTTAGGACTTCACCTATGAAATGCATAAGTGACTCTTGTGGGAAGCCCTCGTAAGGTGTTCTAAATGCTTTTGTTTATGTATATATCCCTTATGCATGACTTTGTCGTATTGTTCTACTTGTTGTGATGAAATGCATGATTTGAGCCTATATAAAGTGGTCTTGATGTATATGCTTAATGTTGGTCTTAATGACTTTATGATGAAGGTTGTTGACATGAATGAGGTTTTCCTCACATAATACGGTGATGTATGAGTTAAAAGATAAGGGTTGTGGTCTCATGAAGGGTTTACTAAGTATGTGTAGGGTTATGAGGCTTCACATGTGCATCGCACTAGTAGACTAAAATTAGGATCATGAACAAGGTCTAATAATAATGTATAAAGAAAGAAGCAAATATATGTGCAGATTTATGTAGCAGACTATAAAGACAATGAAGTTTTTACTTAAATGTGTGTTTTATATATTATGCTTAGATGAGGATATTTGTTGGCTTATGTAGGTTGTATGTATGCTTTCTTTGTGACTTTAAGGTGATGCATTGTACCAAGTATCACTAAAGGGTTACTTAGGAGATTGATGAGTTAAAGAAAAGGATTGACTGTAATATGAAAGAGTGTTCACTGCAGAGAAGGAATAGTTCAATATAAAGTGACCTAAAAATGACTTAAATTCAATATGTGTTTTTTTTATGATGTTTGGACTATGAATATGTCTATATGAAGTATGTTAATGATATAAATGCTATTGTATAAAGGTTTTATTAATATTTACTCAAAAAGGCATGATATATGATTTCAAGAAAATGCCTCTTTTAAATGCATGTTTTTGCATAGTTGTCATTCTTAGTGCATTCTTGTACTAATCTCATTCTTCTCTACTTTTTACACAAAGTTTAGGTTATGGATGCTTAAAGGATGTCTATACGATTGAGGATCTTGATATTTGATTCCCAAGATCATGGAAAGGAGTCCTTAAATTCCAAAGATTCCCTACTTATATTTACAGTAACATTTTATAATGTTGTATACTTATGATTATGTTTTAAGGGTCATCTCCCAAATGTACTCTAATGTTGTTGAGTCTAAAATGGCAAAGTGACTTAGAGTCTATGTATGTAATATGATATTTTATTTATATATGAAGTGAAGTTTCTAGCATATGATGTGGTATGAAATGTTTTAAACTTTCCACTTAATTTATTATGACAATGTGATGAATGATAACTATGATCTCGTATAAGACCTCCGAGAGGTCAAGTACACCATGATACTTCTAGGGGTTTCTCCCCTGATGTTACAACTAATTTTAATTCGTAGACACTCAAATTGTAGATTGTTATCGATTATCACGAAATATAAAAAGATACACATATTCAAGCATCACCAGGCCAAGCATTCGCTCGAGGCCATCAATGGTCTTCAAGTATCGGCCACACACAGGGTGTAGTCTCAAGGCGTGATAGTTAGAAAGTCATTATATTATGAAAAAAGTAAGAAAGGAAACAAAACCTTGTCACTCAATTTTCAATGATCTTGAAGGACTATCGACACTTTGGACTTCTAAATTTCCAAAATCAACAAATTCAACCACAAATTGTTCAAGCCTTTGCCTCATCTATGTATTATCCTTACTATTTTTGCTTGTTTATTGAAAGGCCTGTTTACTATAGAAGAGGAATTGGGGACAATTTTATTTATTAGTAGAATTATGCACTACTCCATTCTTAAATTCCATAGAGGAGTAAAGCTTCTTACATTAAGGTTGGGGAGCAAGGTGTTGTCTTAACCATTGAAAGTATCCTCTTATTATCTTGACCTTCATCTTCTAAAACGGTAATAAATTTTGATCCAAAATTCTCCACCATTACATTTATATTATCCACAAGAAACATTGCAGAGGGTATCTCTTATTAAGATGAATATTTTGTTGTATAAAGCTTGTTTGTGAAAGTTACCACAAGAGGAAATATCGCTTTAGACATAGTTGCATGTGGTATGCATATGCGCCCATATCTAAGTGATTCATGGAGAGACTCAACATGAGTATCATTTTATAAATATCCATGAATATCTTGATGTAAACCAAATTGGTAACTAAATCAGTTCGTGCCATATGGATCGATGACAAATGAATCCCTCTCCTAAATGGAAGATAATTAAAAAAGGCTCATAAATAAGCTATCTCCAACTATGGTTCTCTTCCATCATCAATATAATAAGATTGGTGACGCCTGCTAGGCATGGCTTCATTCCATACAATGTTTTTTCCTTGATGAACATGCTTTCTTGCTTCATATTTGTCAAAGTACTTTGCAGCACCTTCCCAATAATATACAAAAATTTGTGGTACAGAAGGTCCACCAATAAGCATATAGTGTTTCTGGATATAATAAGCAAGCCAACCTAAACATAGCTGATGGAAAAAAGACTCTTATATGGTATAACTGTAAAGAATTTGAAATTGTATTTAATCCATGATATATAATTGCTAAGACTAGAACCATAACCATAAACTTTTCACTGCTCGCCATTAATATTGATATCTTGAATGTTTCAGGCCGAATGCGATTCCCTTCTTCAGATGGAAATACGTACAAACGCATATAACTAACATGAAAAAGGTTGTCAGATAAGTATCATATTTTGATGTTTCGCTACAATCTTAGAAAATATCATATCTTAAGTACTTTGCCATGTGTTTATCTCAATAGGTATTTCACCTGTTCAATTATGAATAGATGACAAACCTCAAGATTTCTTATCTTTCCATGGGGGAGCTATCTCATATTTGTGATTTTCTTGAACAAAAATCATATCCATTCATTAAAACATACTCCCATAATACCATGATTTTCGTCTTTAAGATGATGAAAGGTAGGAAAAAAACACTCACATGTTTGAGCAACAAACTTACTTTGTTAATTAGTACAGAATGGTACTTGAAAGTATGTTCTTCCATTTCTTTGACTGCATAAACAACAAAGCTTCTACAAGGAAGCCTTTGTTATATTTGTTTGTAATACATTTTCATTTAAAAATGATAAACAAACCGTTGGCATCTTTGACGAATCATTATTCTAAAGGGGGATGGGGGCGGAAGAGTTAGTAACACATTAATAAGGAAAGATCGATAATCTATAATATACTTTTCTGGAAGACGTTGCTTTAGATTTTATCACGTTCTGAGTATACAACACGTGTTAGATTTTTGTAATGACTTCTGGTAATTATTTATATCGTAACAGTTGTTTTGAATGCTATTTATAAGTTTATATATTACATGTGTTTAATTTCCTATGTTAATAAATAATATTTATTTAAAGTGTAAGCACGTACAATTTATTTTCTAGTTCATTGAATCATTATCCTCTCTACCTTCCAAAGGTAGGGGCATGGCTTTGTTCCCTAAACCCTTCCATATATACTTTGGGGATTTCACTCGATGTGTTGTTGTTTGTTTGTATTGCATCACTAAATCAGTTGGATTCTTTTTTTCGTGTTTTTTTTAAAAAGAACTACAAGTCATATTTTCAAAGAGTTCTTGAAGGTCGTATCTACCTGAAAGATATTTAGAAATAGATATACAGGTAAGCTATTTGTACATGTGATCATAATTAAATTTGTTAGAAGTAGTTGAAGTGGAAAAGGGTATGATTTGTAAATTATTTACGGAGAGAACAAATATTGCTGACGAATGCAATGAATAACATTGAAATAAGGAAACAAAAATTTGTCAAGTTTCTTTAACAAAGTTCTTCCTATGTTTCAGGGTAATATCCTTGAGCGTGTCTAGTTAGACATTGCATGCTAGTCATTGATATTTCTTGATATTTATCTTTCTTTAATTTATTCACGATGTCATTTGATAGATGCAGATTGTACTTGCATTTTATCTTGTTAGGTGAGAACTCTGCATGGATTAGACAACTTTTTAGGATGGTGCTTGCTTTAGAATGCAAGTTATAGATGTTTTCTATGAGTAGTCTAAAGATGTAGATATAGGAAGTGAGATGCTAAAACAATTTCACGAGGAAGCGATGAAATTGGTTTTTCAACTGAAGATGTTCATCATCAAACAAGTAACCTCATTAGAGGTGAGAGAGAAGGCATTGACTTCGATTTTATGCTGCAATATTTAAATAACAAGTAATGTCAACACCACGGGTATTTCTTGAGATTAATTACAAAAACCATAAATTGGAGCCAAGGTAGGGTCTACTCTTTCCCTATCAGTTCTACGAGATCACTTTTATCCTCAAAAATATCATGTTTACATTAAGTAAAGAAGAGGCTACTCACCAAATGAAAGCTCGAATGATTTTGCACCAGTTTTCTTCTGCATTCCTTTTTCAAATCCGCCTGTAAATGTTGTAGTGCTTCCATAGTGTTTTTGGTATATCATCACAATGCACAATCTTCCGTTCACCGGAAAATATCTTTCTCGATAACTGTTGCTTCGAAGGGGGGCCTCTGTTTTATATTTTGATGGAATAAGTTGCTGGCCAGTTCAACCCATACATGGATCGTGAAGAAAAATCCACAAGTCTCTATTGTCGCTAATTCTTCGAAATTTCATTATCGTCTGTTTTATTCTTACCCTATCCCATTTGAGATGTCTCTGGAGTTTTGTTTCCTCAATCCCCCACTTTGATCTTCAATAGCTCTGAAGGTCTTTTGCGAAAATAAATATAATGCTATTTCTACAAACATAACCTAGACAGAGCTGAGTTTGTTTTCTTGCTCAGTTTTTTGTGACCACAAATAGAGTTGAGCTTGAGATTCTTCAATTTCCATTAACCATGTGTAACCTACTCTGTGCCTTCTATTGAAGCAAATCCCAAAAGGAAATTGTGGTTAACCATCTCATAGGTATTTAATCGGTTAGCTTGTTCCCACAGGCAATTGGTCCACTTCCATATATCTTATAGTGTTAGCAGATCCAGAACGTTTACATGGAAATTACAAACAACACATGTTTGTAACAACGTTTTAATATGGCTCAAAAGATCCATAAGTGTGAATGGCTCTTTCCTTTGAAAGACCAGTCCCTTCTTATTTGAAGGTGCTAATAAATTTAATAGTACCCCATTTACTACTCCTGGCATCCACTGAATAGGGGATGTCGTTGTATTTCAGTCTTTAATTTAATGTCGATGGTAGAGAATTATCTATGAATCTTCCTATCTATTTAGCTATGTCCCTCGATCCAACATTAAATTCTAGCACAGGAATGACAAGTACAAATCTTCTTCTTCCAAGTTTTTTTGGCGTCTACATATTTGCTTCCTTTTATTTGGAGTATTGAAGTGGAAATATCTGAAACTTTGGACATTTCATAGTCCAAACAAATCAGGAGCATGTAAAGGCTCTTTTACAGAACGTACTTTAAATGAAAGATCGAATTTAGGTAAACTTTTTGGAAGGTATTTCTTCCAATTGGAGACATGGATAAACTGGAAATTTAGTATTCTAGTGAGTAAATAGTAATGTAGTCGCAAAGTTTTATCCATAATATTAAATATCCTAGTATTGAACTTTGGAGAGAAAATATTGAAGAAACGAGTATAATATATGTAAAGGCCACCAAAGGAAGACTACTAGCATACTAATGATGCTATTTAGGAAGATATGGATAACATGTGCCTTGTATATCAACTGGATTGTTTGTAAAGAATAAATTGGGTTTGTTTTTGGACGTAGAGCATAATCATATAATACAATTTAAAATGCACATGTCAGTGAAATCTAGCTTTTTAAATCGAAACCTTAATTTCTAGAAACTATTGGAAAACTCCCTTCCACGCCCGAATGTGCTAAATCTAGGATAGTGAGTCTTCTTTTGACAAGGATAAAATCTTTTTTAAAGGAAACTCGGTGAAAGAGGATTGTGAAGCCTAAGTCAAGTGCCGAAGTGCTAATACAAACTTCTCCCACATGCACACATAAAGGGAGGAGGGTGGGGATAGCCGAACCACCACTTTTTCCTGGTAAGTCTTGAGACGAAGAGTCCGCCACACAACCCTACCCTAGAGAGAAAAAGATCCAAGGTTCTACCACATGATGTAAAATTAACTTGTAACCATAAGGAATATCAAAAGTCATTCAGAATTTCTAACAAGAACTTTGTATGATATTCAATCCTAAATTTCTTTTAACCTTAACATCTGAAATAAAATTAAATTAAGTGAGACCAGAGATTCTTTTCGAAGACTTGAAGATATATTTCTCAATAGTTGAAAAGTAGAAAGTCTAATCAAAGTGAAGGTTTGGTTTGTTTTGTTTGTATTTTCCTCATTTTGAATATAAGGTTTTTGCAAATATGATACAACATATCTTGCACCATATTTGTTGATAGGAAAAGATGAAGGAGACCCTACTTCACAAACGAAGGGGACTAACTGCATGGATCACACTCATATAGTTTGAATTACTAAAGATTGTATAATATAAGAGTATATCATCTCTTTTTAGTTTTTGACTGTTACAATAAGTATAGATAAAATTAATTTAGGATGTTCTTTTTGTTTTGTTTAGCATAGATCTACTCTGATGGCTAGAAGATATAGACTTTCATCTAATCTCAGTATTATCAAAAGGAAAAAGTGCAACTAACATATAAGGTTAGTTAGATTATTGCAAAGTATAAATAAGATGTGGGCGTTCATAGAAAACAATGCAAAGGGTGAATGCATATGTTTACCCCAAAACCAAAAATTATTGGGAAAACTGTTCAAAAGACCCTGGTATTTGTCCTTTTTTCAGAAAAGGCCAAATTGGATTGTAATTATTTAAAATTTATTAAAAATATATTTAGAAAGTGATTAGAATTATATTTAGTTCATACATATACTTTTTCAAATACATATTATGGATTAAATAATTGGCTATTTATTTCAGTAAAATAAATATGAATTGAATTAATTGATTTGGGCTTGTGTAAAATATTACAAGGCCGCTCCATAAAGCTCATATACCATGTCACTTAAATCTAAATGGATGAGAGGAATCTTGTTCCAATCCCAGCTCTTCTATTCTAAAACTGTCACGACCCAAACCGGGTTGCGACTGGCACCCACACTTACCCTCCTATGTGAGCGAACCAACCAATCTAAACCTTAACATTTCAATATAATATAAATAGAAAGTAATGCGGAAGACTTAAACTCATAAGTAAAATCAATAATCAACTTCTATAACTCAAAAACTTATCATTATCCCCAGAATCTGGAAGTCATCATCACACGAACATCTATAATCAAATTACTAAACTAAGAGTATTCTAAAAGCTAAAAATACATAAGAAGCTAGTCCATGCCGGATGTTCAAGGCATCAAGACTTGAAGAAGAAGATCCAGTCCAAGCTAGAAGCATTAGCTCACCCTGAATTTCCGATGTAGTAAGACTGGCTTGAATTACTGTTGAGTCGAGGATGAAGGCACGTTTGCTGCACTCCACAAATAAACAAGAAGAAAACAATAAAAGTAGGGGTCAGTACAAACCACGGGTACTGAGTAGATATCATCGGTCAACTCAAAATAGAGAACAGTATATATCAAGTAATATCATAAATAACCTATAAAAATCAACATGTAGCAACAACAAGTACTATAATCATCAATAAGTACCATCAAGTTCATCCATGAGGGCTCAAGCCTCAATACCATACTCATTTGGGAATTAAGTTTATTAAGTTGAGTATATTAATATCTTTCAAGATTATTTATCATTATTCCCCTCGTGTCGGTACGTGACACTCCGATCCTCATATACTATCCTGGTACCGGAACGTGGCACCCGATCCATATTCTATCCTGGTGTCGAAACGTGACACCCGATCCATATTCTATCCTGGTATCGGAACGTGACACTCCGATCCATATTCTATCTTGGTGTCGGAACGTGACACTCCGATCCATATTCTATCCTAGTGTCGGAATGTTACACTCCAATCCTCATATACTATCCTGGTACCGGAACGTGGCACCCGATCCTCATATACTATCCTGGTACCGGAACGTGGCACCCGATCCATATTTTATCCTGGTGTCGGAACGTGACACCCGATCTATATTCTATCCTGGTGTCGGAACGTGACACTCCGATCCATATTCTATCCTGGTGTCGGAACGTGACACTCCGATCCATATTCTATCCTGGTGTCGGAACGTGACACTCCGATCCTCATATACTATCCTGGTACCGGAACGTGGCACCCGATCCTCATATACTATCCTGGTACCGGAACGTGGCACCCGATCCCCTAATCTCACTACTTTCATTCATCAAGCCTTCCTTTATACCAAGGCATCATCATTAACAAAGTAGATTAGGGTTTCTTTTCAAGATTTGGGATTCAATAGCTTCATCATGCTTATTTATTCATAATTACATAATCACATCATTCATGCAAGCATACAATTAAGCATATAGAAGGTTCACAATACTACTAACACATATCACTCGCTATTAAGAGTTTACTACGAATAGCATGAAAACCATAACCTACCTCCACCGAAGAATTGAATCAAGCAAGAATTTTCCCAAAGCTTTGTTTCTCCCTTCTCGTTCGATTCCCTCTCTCTCTCTCTCTTGTTCTTTCTATTTTCTTTATTCAAACCCTCTTTCTTTTACCCTAATTAGTATATAATTAAGAATAAAATATGGCAATAATACCCCACTAATTAACTTAGGGTTACCTCTTTTAACCCCTCAAGAATTTTAGTTATTAATATAACCCCACGAAATCTATAATTAAGGAAAGAATAGTCCAAAAAAACGTCCCTTAAAACTTCACCAGAAATCCGACTCTGCCTGGGATTTGCGCAACCTGTGATGGGCCGTCGTGCCTGCGACGGTCCGTCCTGCAGGTCGTCGCAAAGTTCAGAGAGTGGATTTTCACTGAAGTCTCCGTGACGGTCCGTCACGCCTGTGACGGTCCGTCCTGCCAATCCGTCACGAAGTTCAGAGAGTCGATTTTCAGTACCCAATTTCAGATTTTCTAAGTGTTTTGAAACGAGACCCTGCGACGGTCCGTCTTGCCCTTGACGGTCTGTCGTGGGGTCCGTCGCTTCTGCCAGTTTTTCCAGAATTGAAGTCTGTTGCTTAAAACGACTAAACAGGTCGTTACAGTAGATACCAATTTACCCATCGTTCGTCCCCGAACGATCAAAAGAAGGAAAACAAGGGCGAAAAGGAGTACCTGAATCTGTAAACAGATGTGGGTATTTTTCTCGCATATCCGCATCCTTCTTCCAAGTGGCTTCTTCAACGGGTCGATTCTTCCATTGCACCTTGATGGATGAAATCTCTCTTGACCTCAACTTGCGAAATTCTCTATCTAAAATAGCAACAGGCTCCTCCTCATAAGACAAGTTCTCATCAAACAAAATTGAATCCCAACGGATGATGTAGTTTCCATCCCCATGGTATCTTTTCAACATCGACACATGGAATACCGGATGCACTCCGGACAGCCCTGGAGGCAAGGCTAACTCATAAGCCACCTCTCCTACTCGCTTAAGGCTAACTCATAAGCCACCTCTCCATGAACTCTAAGTCTCTAACCTTTCGATATGCATATTCTTTTTGTCTACTTTGCGCCGCTAAGAGCTTTTCTTGAATAGACTTCACTTTTTCTATCGAATCCCTCAAAAGGTCAGTACCCCAAGGCCTAACCTCAAATGCGTCAAACCAACAAATGGGAGACCTACATCTCCTACCATACAATGCTTCGAATGGAGCCATATTAATGCTTGAGTGATAGCTATTATTGTATGAAAACTCCGCTAAGGGTAGGAAGCTATCCCAATGACCACCAAACTCTATCACACATGCACGAAGCATATCCTCCAACACTTGAATCGTTCGCTCAGACTGACCATCGGTCTGAGGATGGAATGCAGTACTAAGGTCCAACCTAGTACCCAATTCCGCATGCAATGTTTTCCAAAACTTAGAAGTAAACTACGTACCTCTATCTGATATGATGGATAGTGGAACCCCATGCAATCGCACCACTTCCGAGATGTAAAGTTTGGCTAACTTTTCTGCATTGTAAGTCACCTTGACCGGAATGAAATGAGCAGATTTAGTTAACCTATCAACAATCACCCAAATGGAGTCATACTTACCCATTGTCTTCGGAAGACCAACCACAAAATCCATTGCAATTCTTTCCCACTTCCATTCCGGAATGGGCATTCTCTGAAGTGTTCCTTCGGGCCTTTGGTGTTAATACTTTACTTGTTGACAGTTTGGACGTTTGGCAATAAAATCCACAATGTCACGCTTCATTCTACTCCACCAAAAGTGTTGCTTTAGGTCACGATACATCTTGGTTGCGCCCGGATGTATAGAATACCTTGTACTATGAGCCTCTGTCAGAATAGTGTTGATCAAACCATCAACGCGGGGTACACATACCCTTCCCTTGATCCTCAAAACACCTTCCTCATCAATTTGTGCTTCCTTAGCCTCTCCTCGCAATACCTTATCTTGAATTCTGCGCAGTTTCTCATCATCAGACTGTCTTCCCTTAATCTTGTCAAGAAAGGAAGATCTTGCTTCCACAGAAGCCAACAACCCTCCCTTCTCATTTATTTCTAATCTCATCAAGTCATTAGCTAGAGTCTGAACCTCTCTAGCCAATGGGCGTCTAGAAGCTTGCAAGTGAGCTAGACTTCCCATGCTTCCCGCCTTTCTACTTAAAGCATCCGCTACAACATTCGCCTTTCCCGGATGATACAAGATAGTGATATCGTAGTCCTTTAGTAACTCCATCCATCTCCTCTGTCTTAAGTTCAAATCTTTCTGAGTAAAGACATACTGTAGGCTACGATGATCCGTATAGATCTCACACTTAACCCCATATAAATAGTATCTCCATTGCTTTAATGCAAACACTACCGCGGCCAATTCCAAATCATGAGTTGGATAGTTACGTTCATGCACTTTTAATTGTCTTGAAGCATAAGCAATCACATTCTTCTCTTGTATTAGCACTGCACCCAAACCCGAATAAGATGCATCACAATAGACAATGAAATTCTTACCTTCCACTTGCAAGGTGAGAATGGGTGCGGTAGTCAACAAAGTCTTGAGCTTCTGAAAGCTTTCCTCACACTCATCCGACCATACAAATGGAACATTTTGCTTAGTCAAGTTCGTCAGTTGGGAAGCGATAGAAGAGAATCCCTTGACGAATCGGCGGTAGTAGCTAGCTAACCCAACAAAGCTCCTTATTTCTGACACATTAGTAGGTCTTACCCAATTCTTCACTGTCTCAATCTTAGAAGGATCCACCATCACTCCATCCTTAGAAACCACGTGCCCCAAGAAGGACACTGCATCTAGCCAAAACTCACACTTAGAGAACTTGGCATAAAGCTTTTTCTCCCTCAACATTTCCAATACCATTCTCAAATGCTCTTCATGTTCCTTCTTGCTCTTTGAGTGTACCAATATATCATCAATAAATACGATCACGAAGAGGTCCAAATATGGCTTAAAAATCCCGTTCATCAAGCTCATGAACGCAGCAGGGGCATTCGTAAGACCAAAGGACATCACTACAAATTCGTAATGCCCATACCTTGTTCGAAAAGCAGTCTTTGGCACATCCGTTGCCCGTATTTTCAATTGATGATAACCGGATCTCAAGTAAATCTTAGAGAAGACACAAGCACCTTGTAACTGATCGAACAAGTCATCAATGCGGGGAAGAGGATACTTGTTCTTTATGGTTACCTTGTTTAGTTGTCTGTAGTCTATACACATTCGAAAACTCCCATCCTTCTTCTTTACAAAAAAAACCGGAGCACCCCAAGGAGATGCACTTGGTCTAATGAAGCATTTGCTCAACAACTCTTGAAGTTGGGCTTTTCACTCCCTCCACCTCTATCACGAAGTCCACTACTTCTTGAAAGGATTTCGCTGTAGCCGCTACCTGTAAGGCTGAAATCCACAACTCTGATCTCAACCCCTTCACATAATGGCGAATCCTCTCTTGTGGACTGAAACAAAGTTGGGTGGCATACCTTGATAATGCATGAAACTTAGCCTCATATGCAGTAACCGACATCCTACCTTGCTCTAGGCTCAAGAACTCATCTTTTTTCCTATCCCTCAAAGTTCGGGGGATATACTTCTCCATAAACAAGCTAGAGAATGAGGCCCAAGTAATAGGTGGTGCTTCTATTGGTTGACACTCAATATGTGACCGCCACCACATTTTGGCGTTCCCTTGAAACTGATAAGTCACAAACTCCACACCAAACCGTTCTACTATACCCATCTTCTGTAGTAGCTCGTGACAGTCAACCAGAAAATCATAAGCATCCTCCAATTTAGCACCCTTGAAGACCGGAGGTTTCAATTTCAAGAACTTACTGAAAAGTTCATGCTGATCACTTGTCATTACAGGCCCTGTAGTCAGACGAGGAAATGTGCCTATTTCCAATGGAACATCCATGCGGGGAGCCATAGTAGCCGCATGTTGTACCTCCGGAGCCTGAGGTGCTGGTGCAGAAAACACTGGGGGTGTCTGGCCCTGATCAGATAACCCGCTAAGATAAGCCAGAACCTGATTGATCATCTCTGGGGTAGGTTGGGGTGGCAATCCCTCATTCTGCACTTGTTCAGTTTCCCCATCCTCCCCTTCTCTTATTACTTCCTCAGTCGGTGGAGGAGTCACTGCCCTAGTATCAGACGGGCTAGGTGCTCGTCCTTTTCCTTTAGAGGACGTCCTCCAACGACCTCTACCACGGCCTCTTGCCGTTGCTCTTCCTTGAGCCACAGCCCCAGTGGCTGGCTCAGACGCTTCTTGTCTTGCCGATGTTAGTGTTGGCGCAGTCGTTGCTCTAGTTCTAACTATCCGCGAAAGAGAGTGAAGATGGTCAGATACCATTTCGTATCGCCTAGATACCAATTGGACTCAAGTAGTAGCACGAAAGAAAGAATGAAAGAGTGAAATTTTCCTAAAGTCTTATAGCCTCTCAAAGAAAAGTAACGGCGTCCCCCTACCGTTCCTTAAGACTCTACTAGACCTGTTCTTGTGTGATGAGACCAACGAACCTAATGCTCTTATACCAAGTTTTGTCACGACCCAAACCGGGTTGCGACTGGCACCCACACTTACCCTCCTATATGAGCGAACCAACCAATCTAAACCTTAACATTTCAATATAATATAAACAGAAAGTAGTGCGGAAGACTTAAACTCATAAGTAAAATCAATAATCAACTTCTATAACTCTAAAACTTATCATTATCCCCAGAATCTGGAAGTCATCATCACAAGAACATCTATAATCAAATTACTAAACTAAGAGTATTCTAAAAGCTAAAAATACATAAGAAGCTAGTCCATGTCGGAAGTTCAAGGCATCAAGACTTGAAGAAGAAGATCCAATCCAAGCTAGAAGCATTAGCTCACCCTGAATTTCCGATGTAGTAAGACTGGCTTGAATTACTGTTGAGTCGAGGATGAAGGCACGTTTGCTGCACTCCACAAATAAACAAGAAGAAAACAATAAAAGTAGGGGTCAGTACAAACCACGGGTACTGAGTAGATATCATCGGTCAACTCAAAATAGAGAACAGTATATATCAAGTAATATCATAAATCAACTATAAAACTCAACATGTAGCAACAACAAGTACTATAATCATCAATAAGTACCATCAAGTTCATCCATGAGGGCTCAAGCCTCAATACCATACTCATTTGGGAATTAAGTTTATTCAGTTGAGTATATTAATATCTTTCAAGATTCTTTATCTTTATTCCCCTCGTGTCGGTACGTGACACTCCGATCCTCATATACTATCCTGGTACCGGAACGTGGCACCCGATCCATATTCTATCCTGGTGTCGGAACGTGACACCCGATCCATATTCTATCCTGGTGTCGGAACGTGACACTCCGATCCATATTCTATCCTGGTGTCGAAACGTGACACTCCGATCCATATTCTATCCTGGTGTCGGAACGTCACACTCCGATCCTCATATACTATCCTAGTACCGGAACGTGGCACCCGATCCTCATATACTATCCTGGTACCGGAACATGACACCCGATCCATATTCTATCCTGGTGTCGGAACGTGACACCCGATCCATATTCTATCCTGGTGTAGGAACGTGACACTCCGATCCATATTCTATCCTGGTGTCAGAACGTGACACTCCGATCCATATTCTATCCTGGTGTCGGAACGTGACACTCCGATCCTCATATACTATCCTGGTACCGGAACGTGGCACCCGATCCTCATATACTATCCTGGTACCGGAACATGGCACCCGATCCCCTAATCTCACTACTTTCATTCATCAAGCCTTCCTTTATACCAAGGCATCATCATTAACAAAGTAGATTAGGGTTTCTTTTCAAGATTTGGCATTCAATAGCTTCATCATGTTTATTTATTCATAATTACATAATCACATCATTCATGCAAGCATACAATTAAGCATATAGAAGGTTCACAATACTACTAACACATATCACTCGCTATTAAGAGTTTACTACGAATAGCATAAAAACCATAACCTACCTCCACCGAAGAATTGAATCAAGCAAGAATTTTCCCAAAGCTTTGTTTCTCCCTTCTCATTCGATTCCCTCTCTCTCTCTTGTTCTTTCTATTTTCTTTATTCAAACCCTCTTTCTTTTACCCTAGTTAGTATATAATTAAGAATAAAAGATGGCAATAATACCCTACTAATTAACTTAGGGTTACCTCTTTTAACCCCTCAAGAATTTTAGTTATTAATATAACCCCACGAAATCTATAATTAAGGAAATAATAGTCCAAAAACGTCCCTTAAAACTTCACCAGAAATCCGACTCTGCCTGGGATTTGCGCAACCTGTGACGGGCCGTCGTGCCTGCGACGGTCCGTCCTGCAGGTCGTCGCAAAGTTCAGAGAATGGATTTTCACTGAAGTCTCCGTGACGGTCCGTCACGCCTGTGACGGTCCGTCCTGCCATTCCGTCACGAAGTTCAGAGAGTCGATTTTCAGTACCCAATTTCAGATTTTCTAAGTGTTTTGAAACGAGACCCTGCGACGGTCCGTCGTGCCCTTGACGGTCCGTCGTGGGGTCCGTCGCTTCGGCCAGTTTTTCCAGAATTAAAGTCTGTTGCTCAAAACGACTAAACAGGTCGTTACAAAAACTATAAACAAGATCCTTATAATTCAAAAAGGGAACGAAAATTGTAAAAAAGAAGATAGAGAAATCAGTGGTACAAACACCATAAAATTCTCTATGAATTTACAAGTTTATGAACAATAAAATCAAGAACATGGTATTCAAGAACAATTTGAAAGCCCTTTAATTCAAGTTAAAGTCAAGATCAAGAAAAACTTTAAAGTTCAAGTTTATCAGAGATTAAAGAACAAGATTTAAAGCCCTTAAATTTATATCGAAAAGGAGGATTTAAAGAAAGCATTGAGACTGTAACACTCAAACTTTGAAATAATAAGTATGATTGTTGCATAATATTCTTTTCTTGATTATTATTTTCCCGATGCAAATATTAGCGTCTACAAATTATGGCATGCCCAGTGGGACAATCTCTACCTCTCATCTGAACTTTTTAAGCATAGAATAATTTCAACACGACTTCCATGAAGAAGAAACTCTTGATTATCTTAGTTTGAGGCCAGTAGGTCCTAGTTCTCTAATGAAGCTTAAGATATTTCAGGTGTTACCTTTGGAAGTGTAACAGTTTTTAGAAGAAGCAATGTTTCTATGCAAAGGCAACAAACACTACAAGTGTCATCCATATCAATTCCTGTTTTTAGGTATGCAACGTCAAAAAAAGAAAATTCCTCCATAAATTTTCTAGATGTAGGAACCAATTTTTTAAAAAAGATCAAGAAGACATTTTCTCTATTTGAGCAATTTATTTTCAAGATCTCTACGACAAGAGAGAACTATGATTATAATGAATTATCTACACATGCATCGCATTGGGTTAATCCATGAATATTAACTTACGCGACAATCCACCCTGCTCTCCTACATATAAAATGATCACGAAAATGATGATGATTGTTGCTTCCTATCATGAGGAATAACTCGTAAATCTGACAAACTAGGTTGAAGGATTGACAAAGCATGTACAACACAAATTGCCTCGAACTAATAAGTTGATGGATAGGAAGCATGAACTTTTAGATATATAAGTGAGACATCACCATCAAAGGATGTTGATGTTTGAGAGCTAATAGATCCTTCGAAGAAAGCATTGCTTAAAGAGAAGCCAATTTCTTCTGAATGAATGATCCAACTGAATTTCTTGAAATAGTTTATTCAATACACTAACAAAGATAAGTATGAAGTCTCCACAAATTATTCTCATATGTATGCTAATTAGCCATACACCGCTAGAATTAATTACTTCAAAATGCGTGCTAGTTATCAACCTCCCAAATTTTTACTAATTTGAGTGTAAAGGAAATCCAAAATAACATGTTGTAGACTTTTTGAAGACATGTATGAATGATGGAACAAATTGAGACTATCTTGTCCAAAAATTTGTCCACTCTCTAAAAGGAAGTGTCTTTGATTAGTACAGTTATCTCTAGCCTAATTCTATTGATAGTTTAGAGCAACCGGAGCACAAAATATCTCAATCGCTTCTGTAGCACAAAACGTATGAGAGAATGATAAAATTCAATAATAATCGCCAAAGAAAGGATGAACCAGTTATAAATTTTATAAATCGATTGAGTAACATGTGCCTAAATTGAACGGATAGGATTTATGAAGCTTCTGCTTTTGAAATGTGCGTCCAAGGAATGCACAAGAAGCCTCATTACATCTTGCAAGGAAGAAAACCAAAATCCTTTAAAGATGTGGCTACTCGAGCTCATAATATAGAGTTAAGAATGTCTTCTACTGGAACAGATACGACTTTCGTCCATTATCCTCGCAAAGGAAAAGACAAGCAGAAACTCAAATGACGGAGAAAATTTGTGCTTAGAAGTGTTACAAAGAAATCATGAGTGTCAGTCTGTCACCTGAAAATTCACCACGAATAAGGGAATGAGGCAAAATGTGAAAAAGGCTTTCCATGACCAATCAAATCAAAAGTCCACACTAAGAGAGATGCTATGGTAAACATATCACTTCTTAGATTCTGATGTTTCAGAGATTTTTGATGAGTTGCTCGATTTAAATCTCATTGACTTGCTAGAGATGAAGCGACATTATGAAGTAGGAAAACTTGATGACCTAAATTATTTCCAATATCATAAAATTTACTGTAAAGAAACTTTTGTCTTTGAGAGGTTAAGTCCATTAAATGAAAACAAGAATCTGAGAAGTTATTTAAAAGCTACAAAGCCTGATTCGCATTTGATTTGAAAGAATTTCAATAGTTTGATTTCTTCTAGAGTGAGGCAAGGACTGAAACTTTTGGTTTCATATATAGAGGAACTCAAGGCAAAGGTTCACATTGTGGTTTACACCAAAGAGCGCGAGGAAGATTATGAAAGTGTAAGCTTCTGGAATCATGTTACATTCCAAAACGAGTACAATTCTTTGCCTCTAACAAAGTTTGATGAAGAGTTGGAAGATATCTTTTGGTATTGGCATATATCTATCAATGAAAATTATCCCTATGAAGAGGAAGATGTTAGAGATGATCGATCGAAACTATAAGTAGGAGTAAAGAGCACGATAGATCCTTTGAAGCAACTTAACCTTGGCACTTATTAAAAACCTTATTCAACATATTAAAGGGCTATGAAAAATATATTTGATGAATTGCTACATAAAATGTTGATGCTATGTTTATGGCTTGGTTGTAAAGTCAAGTAAGAGGGGTGATAATTTGAAAGACTTCAGAATGTTGTTTGTGTTACATCGAAGATATTAACTTAGATGAATCCATTGAAATGTGTATTTGTAGTTACTTCTAGAAGGTTTCATGGCTTTGTTGTGAGACTTCTAGGAATCGAAATTCATCAAGACAAACTTGATGCAATATCAAAGATGTTTGAACCTCAAAATATTCATGAGTTAAAAAGTCTCGAAGGAAAGCTAACCTACTTGAGGAGATTCATCTCAAATCTAGCTGGAAGATTCAAACAATTCTGTTATCTCATGAAGAAAGGTGCTTCTTTTAATTGGGACTAAATATGTAGCGATGCATTCAAAATTATCAAATTGTATCTAGCGAAATCTCATGTTTTGGTAGCCCGTATACTTTGAAAGTCATTGATACCCTACATTACGACATAAATAATTCTATAGGGGCCATGTTAGCTCAAAATAATAGTGAATGAAAAGAGAACTATCTTCTTACTTCTATAGAACGATGTCGCCAAATAAGCCGAAGTATTCATCATATGAAAGGTTGTGCTTGACACTTGTCTTCTAAATTAAAAATATGAAACATTACTTTGTAGCTCATGTTGTACGACTTATTTATGGTGCACATCCCATAAAATTAGTTATGTCCAAACCTATCATTAGTGATCGAAAAGAAAGATGACACCTCCAATTCCAAAATTTTGATGTAATTTACATCCCTCAAAATTTTTTAAAGGGACAATAATTAGTGGATTTCTTGGAGAGTATCGATCCTCCATCCTAGGATACCTTTCCTACTACTAAAGCAAGCTAACAGGACAAAAATTCTATCAATGTAAGATCAATCTAGCCATGGGAGATTAACTTCTCCAACCCAAGATACCATGAGATTAACCATCTTAAGTTACGAGGAGATCTACCATCCCAAGCTACCATGAATTCTACAATCTCAATCTATCATGAGATCTACCATCCCAAACTTTATAATTCAACTATCAATGAAGGAATCATATGACTAAACCCTAAGCAATTCTATGTTGGTCTTGATTTAACAAGTCAACCACACATGAAGTGATTACACAATTCAACTTTAAGTTATTCTAGTCTATCAAGCTTTGATTCCATTTAGGTTGTTAGATCAATATAGAATCCATATGTGTGAGAGAACTTGCCTCCCCTAGCTTATTCATGTCTGACAGTGTAAGTGGATAGAAGAAAGAGAATAACGCATCACAATCCCCTCATAATGACTTCACCCCCCAAAGCCCAACAATAATTGTTACAAGACCTCTTTCCAATACTACCTTTATTCTATCACGATGCATGTCTAATTACAAGCTATTTCATTCACTTTGATCATAAGAAGGTATTTCAAATAATACTCGATCATATAAGTTTAATTTTTACATCAAAAGCTAAGATCCATCTTATATAATTAGTCCAAATTCAATTCATTTATAAATGATCCTAAATATGATCAATTAGTATTTAAGACAATTGAATTAAGAAGATCAAATTAGAACCTTCCACTTTGCATCTAATAGACTAAATAGCCATTATAACCTTCATCATCTTAGATTAGCATTCATAAAGGAAATCACATAAAAAAATTATATAAAAATAATTAAATGCAACCCATTAGATTGGAATCACAAACAAGTCTTACCTCCAATGTAATCACAACCCTAGATAGATTGGGGTATTTCGGATTCACAATTGAGGGAAATGTATGGGGGTTCCATGGATTGAAGAATCCATGGAAGAAGGATCTTTACAGACATTTGAATAAACCATTAACCTAAGACTGAGAACTTTGTGAAATTCTTCCTATATATGGCCTCTTTCTTCTATTGTTCTTCAATGGTGATCTTGAGAGAACATTAGTGAGGGAAATTTTTTATTTAGGAGTATGCGATCTAAATGGATACTTATATTATTAACCTTAAAATATCTACAAATACAAAAAATAGCCTTCCATGTTTTGATTGGAACGTGGTGTTAATTTCGTAATTCACCCCTCACTTGGTCGAGACATGGAAGCTTTGCAGGTACCAAACTATGGCCACCCTTTGACGAAGCATTGACTGAACAACGGCTCATCCTGGTGCTCCGCCATCTTTTTATGAAGATCCTTATTTGGTTGATAATCTCCCACTACTAAGTATGGAGCCACGTCCATTTCTGACAGGCATCATTAGGTGGTAGGGGTGTCAAATGAAGTCATGGTTTAAGGTTGTCTTGGCAGCTTTTGGCATATTTGGGTCCTCCTCAAGGACCCTCAGAGTGGACATTTTTGATTCGTAGCGGAAATTTCGTCCCTAAACATAACCATATTGATACAAGGGTCCCCTCATATCATATTAGACCTCAAACGACACATCATATTAACATGCGAAGGCACACTACCACACACAAGACTAGTTCTAAGGTGTCTTGGTCGTCCTTTGAATTTTTAATTCAAAAATCTTCAAAAGAAATTTTTCATGTTGTGACACAACTTATATACAAGTTATTGAGTCTTAAAACATGTGTGAGAGTTTATTTTATCTTATTTCATTTGGGGGTCATAACAATATCCCCCACTAAGGAATATTCATCTTTGAATGACAGCTCCTAAACACTTCTAAAAGAATCAACTCTAAACTAGCAGCCAATCATGTATGCCTTATTCTAAAAAGAACACACTCAAACAAGGAAACTTCAATTACAATCTATACATACTTAATGAAACTTAAGATTAATGAAGGATACATACTTACTAAATTTCAAAGGAGAGCTAAAATCTCCTAGCTAGGACATGCACAACATAACTTCAAGGAGCCTAAAATCCTCACTGACTCAATTATTTTACAACAATGGACAAATTCATGCAACGAGATAAATTCTAGGTGTACAAACATTGATGACATTCAAAGAAAATTATGCCTACATATAATCATATAAAGACCATATGGAAATGGATCACTATCCGGTACTTTGGAGTAAGACAAGACATGTTTTTGTAACATAAAAATTCATCATAACTAGGCAACCATCATGTCAACAAAGCAATTCACAAAAAAACAGCAAATGTTGAACTTTTCATATATCATTAACGCAACACATAATGAAAACGACACAGTGAGATCATTCTTGATCACACTTGAAGGGGAGAGCATAGAACCTTTTGCTCTTTTAAGGACAATCTTCCACATAACTATAAGCAACTTCTTTTCCATCCCTCACATTAGCGTTTGCAATATGGTAATCCTTCTTCATGTGGACACTCTCACAACACTCATAACAACCATCCCTACCTACCAAACACCTACCCTCATGTCTCTTACCACACCTAGAGAAAATACGCAATAAGAGCTCATTTTCTTTCCCTTCTGTTCCAGGGTTAGACACCTTTTAATCCTTACACTTATTATCATAACCTTGTCTCGAAAACTCTTTTCGATTCTTAGAACCACCATGCCCATCTAACACCTCATTGTCCACCCTAGTCCTCTCTTTCTCCTTTTTAAGATTTGACACCTCTACTTTTTGGGAGAACACCACGAGGGGGGGAGATATCCATATCATAAACAAGAATTTCCATGTGGACCTACTAGTTCAGACACCTTCTTCATGAACCAATTAATCAAATCCCTACGACATGTTGCAATGGGTGGAGCATACTTAGACAAAAGTGTGAACTTCAAGACATATTTCTTAAAACTCAAATTGACTTGCTTAAGGCTTATAATTCCTCCAATTTAGCCTTCCTCAATTCTGTAGGAAAGAACCTATCAAGGCAAGCCAAATTAAAGTTCTTCCAGTCTATAAGTCCCGCCTCTAAAAGCCTAGAATATTTCCATTGCTCCTAGAAAATATGCACCACATCTTTTAAATGATAGCGATTAGTTTAGCTTCCCCCTTGATGTTATTTCCATAAGTTCATGAGTCTTATAGACCTCATCTATGAACCCATTTAGATCCTCTTCCACGTTGGAGACACTAAATTCCAAAGGGTTCATTCTCAAGAACTCCTTAATCTTATAAGCATTCATTCCTCCTATAGGGATTGTCGGAGCCACTACCTTCCTATTGTATTGGGGCATCAAGGCTTGAGACAAAACATTCGTAGAATCCCTAAGCTCCTCTGTAGTGGAATTCCCGACTGGAGGTTCATTAGGAACTTTATGAGAAACTTGTTCTCCTTCAGAAAGAATGTGATATTAATATTCGGGAGGAATCTCTTGATCCTCATTTTCATCTCCTTACCTTCTAGCATTAGCCCAAGTTTTATTCATAACCATGATAAAATCATAAGCAAACATTAATGGTCCTATTAAAGCAAAACTTTATAGCACTACAACTATAATGAAGAAGTGAGACTATCTGAATCATCCCATAGCCTCCTACAAATAGATGTATTGTGACTCACACTGATGAATAAGACTCTATTACACGTGGTTTTGAGACATCCTTGGACCATTTTATAACTTAAGCTCTGATACAAATGTTGTTACAATCATGAAGTACCCCCTGGAAGTAACACAACGTTCTTGACCTCTCAAAGATCTTATACAAGCCTCTTAATTTCGTTATATAACATCATGTAAAAATAAAGGAAATTTAAAACTTTTCGTTAAACATAATACGAAAATAATTTCATAACAACAAAATTCGTTCTAACATATGTCTCAAAACTATCTACTAAATACATGAGTAATAAAGTCTTGGGATGCAGCCCACAAAAGTCTAAAACATTGTACATTACATTAAGGTAACATAATGTTGTTATCCTCCAATGCTATGAGGACGCACCAATCTTAAAGCTTCTCCAACATAGCTACCTACCTGAAAGAACTCAATCTTAAAAAAGCCCCTACATGTTGTTAAAAATGTAGTTAATATGCGTTAGAACTAAAAGTACTATGTAAGAATGATAACATATAAACATAAGATATCTCAAAGGATTAGTCAAAAATAGACATAATAATAATATATAGTACCATAAAAATAAAATGAATATCATAATCATTTTTAAAGACTAATTCAACATAAGACCTACATAAATTCAAGTGAACAATATCACAAGCCACCTCAAAGTATACTTCTGTAAGGCCAACGTAGCATCCCATTCTACTACCTATGCTAATTACCTCTCTATGGTAATTCCTAATCACAATACACTTTCATAATTAATATCTAATTTCTTCGTGACATAACATCATTATACCCCTAGGTTACCTCAAGTAACACTTGTGCAAGGCAAGTGTGGCATGCCATTCTACCTCAAAACCTAAGCATATCTTTAAGTCACCTTGTTCATATTAATCATATTTAGGTATTATATTAGACCTACTTCATAGTGACAATGAACTATCATACTAACTCAATAATATCATGGAATGCGACTAACTAAATTACTAAAGCTAGACATACATTATATAGGACGGTATTTTATGAATAGTTTCAATTCATACTTGTGCCATTTATGAATGGCATCCTATTCTACTATTTATAATATGTACTTTTTTAGGCTGATCTAGTACATGATAACTTATCTTACATTTTTATTTATTATGCTTATAATAGTAACATAATATACCTACTACCATGTCAGACATCATACCATACATTCACTGATAAGAAAGTAAGGATATCATAATACTAACCTAACCAGCATGCAACCATTCATTTACATGCTTGCTATCCATAGGGGAGAGCATAAGTCGTCAACCTAAGCAATTCATAGGAGAGATACATATCTAAATCCTAATATACCATGAAGTTATTTTAGCCTAAACAAATAAAGTTATCATGAAGTCAATCTAGTCATGGTGATCAAAGATAACTCTAGGAGAGTATCGATCCTCCATCCTTTGATACTTGCCTACTACTTATGCAAGCTACCATGAAAAGCACTTTATCAATGCATGATCAAGCTAAAAATGGGAGATATTAAATCCTCAAACCCAAGATACCATGATATTCACCATCTCAAGCTACCATGAGATCTACCAACCTTTGCTACCATGATATCTACCAACCGTTTCTACCATAAGATGTACCATCCCAAGCTACAATGAATTAACCATCCCAAGCTACATATTTAAACTATCCATGAAGTCGAAATAAGAATCAATAGTAAGCTATTCTATCTTGGTCTTATCTTACCATATGAATCACACATGAAGTGATTATACAATGCACCTTAATGTTAATCTAGTCTATCAAGCTTTGATTCCTTTTATGTTCTTACATAAACATTGAATGCGCCTATGTGAGAGAAATAACCTCTCCTTGCTTATTCATGTTAATGTGTATTGGAGAAACAAAAAAAATCATCACAATCCCCTCATAATGACTTCATCTCAAAACCCCTAAAATTATGGCTACGTACCCTCTTTTCAATAGTAGCTTCATTCTATGAAGAACCACGTCTAATTACAACATAGTTTATTCACTTTGATCATTAGAAAGGTAATAAAATCATACTTAGCCATATTGGTTCAATTATAATTTTAAAATTTAAGATCCCTCTTATTGAATAATGCCTAGTTCAATTCATATCTTGTTGATTCTAACTAGGATCAATTAGTATTCAAGACAATTCAATTAAGAAGATCAACTTAGAACCTTCAACCTTTACTCTAGTCGCCTAAACCACCATGATCACCTTCAACACCACATATTAGAATTCATCAAGGAAATAACATAAGAAGGTCATATTATCATAATGTAAGCATATTTGAATGCTACCCGCCAGATTGGGATCACAAACAAGCCTTACCCGCAATGTAATCACAAACCTAACAATATTAGAATATTTTGTATTCACAATTGAGGGATAACTATGGGGTTTCCATGGATGGAAGAATATATGGATGAAGGAGATGTAAATACCTCTGATTAAATCCTTCACCTAAGCTTGAAACCTTTGCGAAATTGGTCCTCAATGCTACCTCATTCTTCTATTCTTCTTCAAATTGTGCTCTTGAGAAAATTTTAGAGAGGGAAAGGTTTTGTTTTTGAGTATGAAGTCTAAACGGATACTTAATTGTTTGACTAGCCTTAAAGTACCTAAAAATATTAAAAATAACCGTCCATGAATTAATTGGAACGTGGGCTGAATTTCGTAATTCACCCTTCACTTGGTTGAGTCATGGCAGTTTTGTAGCTACCAAATGTCAGCCACCCTTTGATGGAGTGTCGACTAAACGATGGATCCTTATTTTGATATGTCATCTTGGTCAGAGGTCCTTATTTGGGGTCTAAAATCTCCCACGACTAAGTGTGGAGCTACTCCCCCTTTTGACTGGGCATTGTTTGGTATAAATGGCGTCAGATGGAGTCATGAGTCAAGGTTTTCTTGGTCGAATGCTATCATTTTGTTCCCCAAACAACACATCAGAAAACATAAAACATGCGAAGGCACACTAGCACACATAAGACTAGTTCCTCGATGTCTTGGTCGTCCTTTGATGTTTGACCTCAAATCTATTAAAACAAACTATTTCAACATATGAAACACCTTATTAACAAGTAATTAACTATTATACCACATTTGAGGCTCTAGTTTAGCGTATTTCATTCCAGGGTCATAAGAAGGATTGCCTAGACTATGGTAAGAGGTGCTATGTTTTTCAATTTCATGCTAATTTCATCCATCCGCTGCCCGAAGAATTGGACCCAACTATTGTATCTTGTCCATTTGCTGATAGGGCAGTGATTATTGCGGGACTACTACAAAAATATTCTGGAGGAAACTTGTACATCTACGCTGCAACAAATTACTTCAAAAAATGAGTTGAAGTTGTATCTCATAGAGAAATAAAGAAAGATAATGTTTTAAATTTTATCCGAGTGAATATCATTTATCGCTTTAACATCCCTCGTTACATAATAACGCACAATGGCAAGCAATTCGATAACAAGTTAATTAAAAAGATTTGTGATGTATTAGACTTCAACGAACGTCAATCATCTATTTATCATGCTGGCACGAATGATTACGTTGAAACATTCAATAACACTCTATGCTGCCTTGTCAAGAAAGTTGTCTCCAAGTCCAAATAGTATTGGCATGAAAGAATATAAAATGATTTATGAGCATGTAGAACATCGAAAAAAATTCCAACTCAAGAAACACCTTATTCACTTGCTTTGAGAGTTGAAGCAGTCTTGCCACTTGAGAGTCAAATATCTTCTTTGAGACATGGTATTCAATAATTGTTACCTGAAGAAATGCTCGACAATGTGTTGCTGCGTTAGAAGCACATGATGAAAAGAGGCTAGAATTGATATACCATGGTTTCACGGTATAATTAATACTTTTTCATTAAGTTTAGTATGTCCGAAAGCCTTTTTGTACTAATTTTGATATAAGTTTATCTTTGTTTTGCAGGAAATCTGTCCAAAGCTGAATGCGGAGATTTTGAGTGAAAAATGCAGAAGAGACCACCTACGGAGCTTATGACGGTCCGTCGTGTCTGTGACGGTCCGTAGATGGCAGCGTAGTGTAGCTGCTGAAGGAAGATGGGGAAGTCTGACCAAGTGTGGGATTACGAAGCTTGTCACGGTCCGTCATGGCTATGACGGTCCATCGTGCAGGTTTGTCGTGAAGATCAGAGAAGTGATCCCAGTACCCAAATTCCAAGAGTTGAAGTATTTTGAAATGAAGACCCTCGACGGACCGTTGTGCCTATGACGGTCAGTCACACTTGCCGTCGAGGGGAATGAAGAAAGCAGCAGAAGAAGTCGAGGGGAATGAAGAAAGCAGCAGAAGAAATTGCACCAAGTATGGGACGATGGAGTCCACGACCGTCCGTTGTGACAACGACGGTCCGTTGCGTAGTCCGTCAACCCAGCCGCGCTTTGGCAAATTTCCAGTAATTAGAATCCTTGTTTAATTAGGTTTTTTATTTTTTATATATAGTTTGAAAAACCTCGTTTTTGAGGTTAGACTCTGCTAGATTAGACATCATATTATTAGACTTTGTGTATAAGTGTTTGATTTTCGGAGATTCTTACAATTGATTTTTGGTGATTAATCAAGCAAATTTTCGGACATTATTCTTCCTCATTGAAGTAAGTACATGAATTAATATTTAATATATTTGAATATTGTTTTTATGGCTATGAGTAACTAAACTCCATAACTAGGGTTGTGGGAACCATAGGCAAATAATGAGATAAACCCTAGCTAAAATAACAATTCTAGAATAGTGTCTTGCATGTATTAATAATTCTTTCGCTTAGAAGTCTTTTTAACTGATTATCAACGTTAGAACTCGCCTTAATGCTACTTGCCAGACCAAGGAGGTAGATAATAGGAAAAGAATTATTAACATAGATTTAGTGTATACTATCTAATAGGCTAGTATTGATTGGTACGAGGTAATAACTTAGTGAAATATCGAATACGATGCTTAATATGAGGTAAAGATAAGGGTTAGATAAGCAACACACGCAGCCGGACCAAGGTGCAGAGTGAGATTTTCTAGATGCCGGACCAAAGATTTAGAAATACATAACTTATCACTTTGCATGCAAGATACTAGGAAAGAATTGTTATAGTTAGATTATCAAGTTATGAACCTGTGGGGAACACGTAAACCCTAGTTACTTTGATTAATTAATTAAAATTCAACTTTCAAAACTGTTAAGTGTCTCTTTCAATTTCGTTAGTTATTTTTACTCATTAGGAAACACAAACCCCCTTTTTATGTGTTTACTTTCTAAGGATGTCATCAACCGAACAATAGTAATAACAAGTTGAAGTTAAGTCTAGACTATTTTCCTCGTGGGAACGATCCCAACCTCACTAGTTGGGTTATTTACTTGACGCGACCGCTTTACTTCTTATTTGAGAAGTAAGTTTGAGCGTATAAAGAATCCCAAAAAAACATTCAATGTTATCAAGCTCGGGTGTCTCCTGCTTTCAATAAGATGGTTTGCTTAAGGGGACAAAATCCCATTCCACGGCCCCAAGCATACTACAGAGGGTATGATAACATAGCAGACTAGGATGGGCCACTTGTCCTTCCCCCTCTACCCACAGGCCACACTTTTGTGGTGACTAGTATCTTGAAGCACATGCTCACTGCAAGAGGTTTGTTTTCAGGGCTACCTTCTGAGGATCCACATGCCCATATAGCTAAGGTAAGGGCAGTGTGTAAAAGTTGTGTGGGGAGCCCTGATTTGGATCTAGAAGTAATAGGTCTCAGAGTGTTTCCTCTCTCACTAACAGGAGAGGATGCTATGTGGTTTACTGAGCTCCCATACAACTCGATTTTCACTTGGAACCAACTACGGGATGTCTTCTTAGAACGCTACTATCCGGTCTCCAAGAAATTAAACCACAAAGACAGGGTGAATAACTTTGTGGCACTACCAGGAGAGTCAGTTAGTAGTTTTTGGGATAGATTCACCTCATTCTTGAGAAGTGTTCCAAATCACCGTATTGATGATGAGTCACTGACGGAATACTTCTATCGGGGATAGGATGATAACAATAAAGTGGTGTTGGACACTATAGCAGGTGGATGTTATGGAGAATGCCCTTATGCTGAGATTGCTGAGAAATTAGAGAAAATCTCCCGTAACAACAAAGCTTGGAGTACTAGGAAGTCCGATACAGGGAGAAACACCTTCGCAGTGCAGTCCACTCACAACCCAGCCACAGATGATATTCGTGAAGAAATGGCTCAGATGAGAACTGAGCTTGGGTTGGTACTAAAACATGTCACTAGGGGTGCAGAAAAGATTAATGCAGTCAACTACTTGGCTAAGCCACCACCTCCAAATGATGAGTGCTATTATGCGGAGGACACTTATGCGGTAAATGAGTAGACAGGGGGTTTCCGACCAAGCGCCCAAGGCTTGCATCAGGATAATTGGCGCCAAGGTCAAGGGAACCAAGGTCGGAACTATGGTAACTACAACCGTTAGGGTCAATATGTTCGAGATGGAAACTACAACCGCGACAACATCTTTAATAGGGGTAACTATGCTAATAGAAACGACAGGAATGGGACCTATGTCCCTCCTCAAAATCGTGAAGTTACTCCAAGGGATGGTTGAGATAGTATGGCGCCAGTTGAGGATATGTTGCACAAAATGATGAGGAGGTTCGACACAAGTTATGAACATATTAAAGAGTTGAGGTGTGATTTAGCTAGTATTGGGCAAAAAGTTGATACACATGCAATTTCGATTAAACAGATCAAATTGCAAGTGGCCCAATTATCTGCGACAGTGAACACACGACAACCAGGCACTCTTCCTAGCAACACTGTCCAAAATCCAAAGAATTATGCGCACTGCATGGAAATTACTACATGGGGTGGTAGACAAACCATTGACCCACCTATGCCATCTATTGAGGAAAATGTGGTAAAGGGTAGTAGTGAAGCAGAGGGAAGTAATGGAAAAGATGCAGAATTACCTATCAAGGTAATTCCCATGCCTAGGCCACCACCACCCTTCCCTCAGAGATTAGTGAAAAAGACTGAGGATGGTAAATACCGGAGCTTCATAACAATGTTGAAGCAGCTCTCTATCAATGTCCCTTTGGTAGAAGCTCTAGAACAAATGCCCGGTTATGCCAAATCTATGAAAGATCTGGTCACCAAGAAAAGATCGGTCACTTTTGAGGATGATGATAGATTGCAGCATTGTAGTGCTATTTCTACAAGATCCCTAGTACAAAAGAAAGAAGATCCGGGTGCGTTCACTATTCCTTATACAGTTGGGTCATTACATTTTGCGAAAGCATTATGTGATCTGGGGGAAAGCATAAATCTAATGCCCCTCTCAATTTACAAGAAGTTGGGTTTGGGGAATCCAAAACCCACTGCGATGCGGCTACTGATGGCCGATCGTACAGTGAAAAAGCCCATCGGGATACTCCATGATCTGCTAGTAAAAGTGGAGTCATTCATCTTTCCAGCAGATTTTGTTATTCTTGATTGCGAAGTCGACTTTGAGGTGCCCATTATTCTTGGGAGGCCATTCCTTTCTATAGGTAGAGCCTTAGTTGATATGGAGAAGGGACAGATGAAATTTCGGTTGAATAATGAAGATGCAACCTTCAACATTTGTAGGACCATGAGGCAGAGAGGTGAGCTCCAAATCAGTATCTGCCATATCCCACAAAGAAAATATGAAGAAGGAGACTGAACAGAAAATTGCAAAACAAAAGTTTATGGTTGGGGATTTGGTGCTTGTAGACAGTTCTGGGGTGCCTTGTCTTCCGGACAAGCTCAAGTCCAAATGGACTGGCCCTTACTTGAATACCCAAGTATTCCCTAATGGGGCAGTTGAGTTAAAAGCCAAGGAGGGAGTGCGGTTTAAGAGGAATAGGGATAGAATAAAACTCTATTTTGGGCATAAAGCATCGGGGAATAAAGTGATAGAGGCATACCATCTTGATGAAGTCTGAGTAATTGAGTGTCCCCAGTCGTGCCGCGACATTACATCAGGCTCTTGTTGGGAGGCAACCCAATACTTATCGTCTTTTTAATAATGGTAGCATTTTTCTAGTAATTAAATTTGCAGGCACATCACCAGGAAATTCTACAGAAAACTACTCCGCAGCAGCCACTGACAGATACATCGACGGACCGTTGTGCATGCGACGGACTGTCGTATGCATCCGTCATCCAGGTACGTTTTTCTGCTACGTAGAAATTAGGGCACACACGACGGAACCTACGACGGGTCGTCACAACTACGACGGACCGTCATCGGGGAACAGTAGCGTGATTAATGAATTATACCCAACCCGACCCGGCTGGATCCTTTTTCAAAATCTGAACGTTTAAACCCCCAACCCCTCATTTTCACCCCATTAATTCCTTATTCCTCTCATCTCCCCTCACTTTTCAACTTCCACATTTCCCCCTCACTGATCATTACCCCCACAATTCTCCAAAGCCTTAAAACTATTATCTACTAGTCCGAGCTGCTGCTGTAGGTGTCTACCCTGCCAACTGAGTTATTGTCCATTTGCTTTTTCTCCATTTCTAAGGTATGTGTCTCCAAATTTATACTCATTTATCTTGTATTTTTGTTTATTAGTTAGTATTAGCTTAGTTCTTAGTCGTATCTTGTTCCTTTATATGATTATGTCTAAACCTAGACTCAAAATGTTCGAATTTGCCATGTTGACAACCCTAGACATAGGTGATTTTGCATTAATAATTTCCTAGGTAGTTGAAATAGACACATATAGGTCCACAACACTACAAGACCATGTGGGTTCATCGGGGTTGCTTAGGGTACCTACAATGCTGTCTCTGTCATTCAGAACGAGACCCCGATGACGGACCGTCGTAGCCACAACGGACATATCGTAGGGTCCATTGCACAAGCCCTAGCACCCCTGTCCTATTAGACACATGCGACGGATCGTCGTCCTCGCGACGGTCCGTCCTGCATAACCGTCATGCTAGACAGAGACCCTTTTTCCAGGGGTCTCCATTTTTTTTCCAAGTGTCCTTCAACGGACACTTGTGACGGACCATCGTGCCCATGACGGTCCGTCCTACATGACCGTCATAATGGTTAGAGACCCCTCTCCTAAGGGTCTCCATGTTTTTTCCAAGTGTTCTACAACGGACATCTACAACGGACCGTCGTAACTGAGATGGTCCGTCCTGCACACACCGTCATGCTAGTCAGAGACTCTCCTTCAGGGTTCTCTATTTATACAGAGTCAAAGTACAACACGACAGACCTTGCGAGGGTTCGTCATAGTCACGACGAGCCGTCACAGGCCCATCGTGTGTCACTGTTTCTACAGCAATTGCATATTATTTTCACTATTTTATTTCGTATGGTTTCGCTTGTCTTGATTGCCACTACTCGTTGTATTAGGATCCTCTGCAGGTACTATCTACTATGGCACCCAAGCAAGACTGAACCTACACATGCAGGCGATCAAAGTCTGTTGCCCCGTCTGCACGCTTGATCATAGGCTCTGATGATGAGCGGGACCCTGAATATATGCCCCCAGGTACATCCGCACCTTACCGTGCTGCACGTGCTCCCAGAGCCACACCCAAGGCGGTGGCGTCCGGCGTAGTCACTGCCTCCCAGTCTGATGAGGAGTGCACACTGACTAGCACACCCTCTAGGTCAGCCACAAATGAGGAAGAAGCGTCTTGCTCATTAGGAGTATCATGGTCCGAGGAGGCTTCAGGCTCTGCTGAGGTTCCCGCACCCGCCACTGATGCAGCGTCGGCCTCGTCTGATGAGGATGACTGTTCAGACTCTACATCCGGCGCACCAGCTCAGGTCCCCACCCCAGCCTCTGACCAGCCAAATCGGTGGTGTGTTGACGGCCAGTTTCAACTTTACTCCGACGCCAAGTTCCTGACTAATAAAGAAGTATTGACTCGGACACTCACCTTGGAGCGGCGGGTACCTATAGGGAGTCTCCCAACGATGCCGGAGATCCACAACCTCTTCACCAGGCATCGCTTAGAGTGGATAACACGTCTGTTGGGACGTTACAGCGAGGAAATGGTCCGAGAGTTCTACGCATCTTACGTAGCAACTCTCCGGTCACAGATCGATAGGCGGGCTGCTGCAGCTAAACAGGCCCCACTGGAGCAGGTTTGAGTCAAGGGCGTGCAGGTTGACGGTTCCCTGCCAGCCATCCGCCGGTTTCTATACGGCGAGAGTGCAGATTCTACTCGGACCCCCGTCACTGCCGAGTTTGACTACCGCTGGCAGATAGTAAAGCATGGACAGTTCTTGCGCGAGCCAGCACTGAGAGAGACCACCAAGAGGTGGATGGCCCTGCACCTGTCAATAGATGGAGAGGGTGCCGATTAGCTCATTGAGCCGAAGGGGGCCATCAAGAACGCCAACCTCACGTTCGTCGCAATGTTCTTGCGGCTGCTCGTCCGTCATTACCTTTCCCCCACAGCAGCTGTTAACATCGTCACCTAGGATCAAGCTGTGTTGATGGCGGCGATGATAGCCGGATTCGAGGTGGAATTCACATGGCTTCTCCAGGAAGTCATGCACGAGAGGGCATTCAAGGTCACTACTACCTACCCCTTCCCGTGTATGATCTTTACCCTTTGCAGTTCCGCAGGTGTGCCCATATGGCACATAGATCAGTTGAAGACCCCGCAGGGCACCATTGACGTCGGCCTCATCAGAGACGAGGACAATGAGTTGGCCCCACGTAGAGGGCCCCATCCAGAGCTGCCACCACTTGCTGATGATCTTGCGGATACGGTAGCCCAGGCCCGCGCAGCTACACAGGCATCCACTGACACTACCCCGGTCGAGTCTATCCCGGGTAGTAGCCCAGCCCCGAGCTCCTCTCACACAGCCCCTCTACCGGTACTGGTCCAACTTGCTAGGGTCCAAAAACTGGAGGCACAAATGGCCACTCTTTTGCATCATATCTATTCATGGATGCAGAAGTCGATTAAGGAGTCTGAAGCACATCTAGAGAGGAAGATGCAGCAGTTTACCGAGCGGAAGATTGCTGAGGTTAACCTGCGCTTAGATGCCTTTGAGTTGAGAGTGGTAGCTCGACCAGCCCCTCCGGTATATGTGTCGACTTTTCAGGCTGCAGTCGACAATCTTCGTGCAGACATCGACACGATACTAGAGGCGAGGGTGCCGAATTCTGAGGCCTCTCCTGTCGAGACTGCTGAGGACACAGTATTGGCGGCCCTGTTTACTACTTCTGAAATTCCACCACCTTCCCCTCGAGAGAGTGCCAAGAGGCTTAGGGGTCGAGCAGAGGATGAGGCGCGAGCAAGGAAGAAGGATTACCCAGAGATGGAGGGTGCGAGGAGAGCCTCACTTGCTGAGGCGGAGGCACACCAAATCAGAGAATCGCAGATAGCTGCTGGGGCGTCTAGCTCCCGCACTATAGAGACAGCAGGAGGCACTACTGATGGTGCGGTTGCTGCTGAGGACACCACTGAGGGTGTCCAGATTGCAGAGGATGTGGGTTCCGGGGAACCGGACCCACCAGCTTATTGAATCGACGGCACTATGCGCCACAGGTTTGCTTCACCTACCACTCTAATATTTAGATTTTTTTTATGCATTAGGGACAATTGCATGCCATTTTGTTGGGGGTGGGGTAAATGGAAAGTGAGTGTTTGGGTAAAGTCTGAGTAGCCCAACTCACTATCTTCTTTTGGGGTTTTCTTGCCTGTGTTCTTTTTCCCCAAAAGACTGATTACTTTTTTCTGTTGAACCGGCATGTTTATATCTTTTGTACATAGTTTAACTGTGAAGCATGATGGCTAAAATAATATCCTGAGAAAACTGGAAAATATTGCATGACTAGGCATAGTAACTGATAATTGTGTAGCTCTAAGCATAAAATAGAATTACACCATTGCATTACGCTAAGTCTTCAGTTCTAACTAGGTATCTAATAATCTGGTATAGTGATGAGATGTCAAGTGAGTGTGAGGAAATTTTAATAGTCCACTATTGGTACTGAGCTAGAACTTGCCCGGTTAGTCCTGCTATAAGTAAGTTGTGACAAACAATTAGGAAAGGATCATAGGCCCTTATTCAAGATAGCCCATTTCTAGCCTAAATAAAAGAAACCAAATGAAAGTTATCCTTCTTTGATCCAAACAATCTGAGCTTAAAATTAGACCTTTCTTTTTCACCCCAATAGATCTTTTCTGGGAACAATATGTTGGCCCTGGTCCCTCTTTGGACATGTGCACCTCATCTTATGCCAAAAGCATAAGTTGAGGGTGGCTAATGCATAAACAACCTTTGTTATGGCCCTGACCAGACTTTGGGTATTGTGTACCTTGACTCATGGCAAAGCCATGAGTTGAGGGTGGCTGTTTTGAGGAATGCTCTGGAAAGTGGGGTTGAAAGAACAAAGAGAGAGAAAGAACAAAAGTAAAGTGACTCAAGAACTCGTTGAAAAAAAAATAATAAAGAAAAAAAAGGGAAAAGAGTCACTTACACAAATGAAGAAAGAAGGGAAAATAGCAAGGTGAAAGAATGGGAGAAACTGGGCGAGATAAAGTGATAGAAAGTGGAAGGTTTAGCCGATATGTCAAGGCGGGCAAAAAGTCACTAAAGTATACCTAAATATACCCTACCTGACTCTGAGCCAATGTTACAAGATAAGAATGTCCTATCGTTATCCTAAGGGTTGTATAGCGAACTTAAGGCAGTGAAAATAAGGGCAAGCTTATGGCAATAGGTATGAATGAGTGTGACTTTGTTCTGAGAGCGAGTGATGAAAATTAATCCTTATACTCAAACTGAAATCATTGTGTGAAAAATGAGGATTTTGTTTTCAAGTGAGGACACTAGTTGCAATACTGGAATTGTTAGCACATCGGTGAGAAATTTAAGAGGATAGGTGTTACTGCATGGTGAGTCTGTGTCATTTTTGAAACCCACAAAATTCAAGCCTATTAGTGATATCACGCATAGATTTGATGAAATTAATCGGGATTTATAGGCCAATGATTGCAAAGGATAAAACATGAATACTATTGTACAAAGATTGTGTAGTGACTCATAGTGCGTCGCTTGAGGACAAACAATGAATTTAAGTTGAGGGTGTTGATATACCGTGGTTTCACGGTATATTTAATACTTTTTCCTTATGTTTAGTGTGTCCGTAAGCCTTTTTGAACTAATTTTGATATAAGTTTCTCTTTGTTTTGCAGGAAATCTGTCAAAAGCTGAATACGGAGATTTTGTGTGAAAAAATGCAGAAGAGAACACCTATGGAGCTTATGATGGTCGGTCGTGTCTGTGACGGTCCGTAGGTGGCAGCGTAGTGCAGCTATGGAAGGATGATGGGGAAGTCTGACCAAGTGTGGGATTACGAAGCTTGTGACGGTCAGTCATGGCTATGACGGTCCATCCTGCAGGCTCGTCGTGAAGATCGGAGAAGTGATCCCAGTACCCAGATTCCAAGAGTTGAAGTATTTTGAAATGAAGAACCTTGACGGACCGTTGTGCCTATGACGGTCCGTCACACTTGCCGTCGAGGGGAATGAAGAAAGCAGCAGAAGAAATTGCACCAAGTATGGGACGACGGAGTCCACGACCGTCCGTTGTGACCACGACGGTCCCTCGCGTGGTCCGTCGACCCAACCGCGTTTTGGCAAATTTCATGTAATTAGAATCCTTGTTTAATTAGTTTTTTTATTTTTTATAAATAGTTCGAAAAACGTCATTTTTGAGGTTAGACTCTGCTAGATTAGACATCATATTATTAGACTTTGTGTATAAGTGTTTGATTTTCGGAGATTCTTACAATTGATTTTTGGTGATTAATCAAGCAAATTTTCGGACATTATTATTTCTCATTGAAGTAAGTACATGAATTCTTATTTAATATATTTGAATATTGTGTTTATGGCTATGAGTAACTAAACTCCATAACTAGGGTTGTGGGAACCATAGGCAAATAATGAGATAAACCCTAGCTAAAATAACAATTCTAGAATAGTGTCTTGCATGTATTAATAATTCTTTCGCTTAGGAGTATTTTTAACGGATGATCAACGTTAGAACTCGCCTTAATGCTATTGCCGGACCAAGGAGGTAGATAATAGGAAAAGAATTATTAACATAGATTTAGTGTATACTATCTAATAGGCTAGTATTGATTGGTACAAGGTAATAACTTAGTCAAATATCGAATACGATGCTTAATATGAGGTAAAGATAAGGGTTTGGAAAGCAACACACGCAGCCGGACCAAGGTGCGGAGTGAGATTTTCTAGATGCCGGACCAAGGATTTAGAAATACATAATTTATCACTTTGCATGCAAGATACTAGGAAAGAATTTTTATAGTTAGAATTATCAAGTTATGAACCTGTGGGGAACACGTAAACCCTAGTTACTTTGATTAATTGATTAAAATTCAACTTTCAAAACTATTAAGTGTCTCATTCAATTTCGTTAGTTATTTTTACTCATTAGGAAATACAAACCCCCCTTTTTATGTGTTTACTTTCTAAGGAAGTCATCAACCGAACAATAGTAATAACAAGTTGAAGTTAAGTCTAGACTATTTTCCTCATGGGAACGATCCAAACCTCACTAGTTGGGTTATTTACTTGACGCGACCGCTTTACTTCTTATATGAGAAGTAACTTTGAGCGTATCAAGAATCCCAACAAAACCTTCAATGTTATCAAGCTTGTGTGTCTCCTGCTTTCAATAAGATTGTTTGCTTCAGGTGTTTTTATGTTGGAGACCAAGTCTCGGGGTAAGAAGACACATTATTACCTCTCACAATATTGGGGGAAAATTTAACTCAAAGTGGGATAGACCATATGTCATATAAGAAGCATGTTCATATGGTGCTTACAAGCATGTTGACGGTTATGGCGAAAAGATCGGTCCTACTAATGCCAAATTCCTAAAAAGGTACTACCCCTGAAATAAGATGATAATCCATAAGCTACGAGCCGAAACTGCATGTCACTCCTGGCCAACAAGAATATAAATATTGTATGACACAACAAAGAAAAAAATTTACTAACCCCAAAATAATGTTTTCACTTAATACTCTTTACTAAGGTAGGTAGGCTCTTAGAACCTATTATAATTTTAGTTGCATGAGTGTAAAAAAAAGAAATGATCCCACTTGATATGTCACATTAATGTAAAACCGAAAAATATTTAATTTTATATTTTTTCTATTCAAACTTTTTACATGTACGAAGTATTGATGGGTCAATGTGGAGAGAAAACGCATATGAAATATGAGCTTCTTTGAAAGTAGACTTGAAGTCTATAATTTTCGACAAGTATGCGATTTGAATTCTTCAAATTCTTAAAGTATACAAGTTAAAGTCTTCAAAATCTATAAAATAATAAGATAAGTCCTACAAGTTTTCATGTTGAGGTGATTAAATAAACCAAGTTTCAAGTCAATATCTTCGATATCTATGAATTTACAAGTTTAGGTCCCAAAACTTGTTATGAGTTGAATCATCAAATTCCACAAACTTCATAAGTCAACTCTGAATGTGCAAACCTAAAAATGTGGAACTTCAACTACATTGATTCATATTGTCATAAAAAATATGGAATGACTTTGAATTACTAAAAGCATACAATCAATAATAAAAGAACAAATTCCAATTTCACAATGCAAAAAAAGATGCATGGTATGTGGAAAAAAGGAAAGAACATCATTGCTTTAAAACTATATAAAACATTAATCAAATGATAGAAAAAACAAAAAATAGGGAAAGACAATAAAAAGACTAATATATTTGTAACTTGTATCTAGTAAAATCTTAATGACTAGCCTCCAAGCACTCTCTTTTCTGTTCCAATCAAATTGAATCTTGAAAACTTAATAAACAAGTGTTTTCACAAAAATATATATAATCTTACGTACCAAAAACCTTGGATTGAATCTCCTCAACATTTTTCTTAACAACTTCTAAAATGGCTTCAAATCCATGTTCCTATCTGTATAAAGTTGCAAGATCATCAGCTTAACCCTCTTTATCGATTTCTTGTTAGAAGAAACATTTTTTCGCATTCTCACCCTACTCTATTTTTAACAATTGAAGACACTCTTTGGAATTGGAAAGAAACTCTATCTTCTTATCTTCACGCGCCTTTTCAATAAAATCAGAGTGTTCTTGATCATAAGAAGTAGCTTGACCAGTAAAAGAGTCTAGCTATATTCAATGGTGAAGGATTTAATATTTTCATCTTAATTCATCCCCTTTAAAATCTTACAAATATCATTTTTGTAAGATGAAATTTGTCTAGGGATGTTCTGGAAAGTTTTCCACAAATCTCTTCCGAAAGACTCAAGATGTATTTCCTTTTGGGGTTGAACATAAGACTTTTTTCCTAAAAAAATGACATTGCTCTATTATTCTTTGGAAGAACTCGAGAAAGCTTATTTGAATAAGGATTCAACCCTTTTAAAGTTTTTCCATGAGAAGTAGAGGGTGTCTTTTGTTATTGCTCAGTCTTTGAAATTGATTTTTCCTTTGGTCTTCAAATAACATTACACTCATTGCAAACTTGTGGTCTTTTATGTGGCGATACTAGTTGTTTCTGGCAGCGTAAACCTACAAGTAAAAATGGTGGATTACTGTAACATCTCGCAACTAGAGAGAACTATAAAAGAATTTTTTTTTAAAATCTAGAAATACTATTTTTATAAAGTACAAGGAAATCTAGAAATTTGAAGTACATTAAAAATGAAATTTTGGTCAACTTCAAACAACCATAACTCATAGCTAAAGATGAGCTAGGTGTAACTCCAGATGTGGTTGCAAAGCCCTCAGATTAATCTTTCCAACACCGCACAGTTTGCGCAATTTTAACTTTGTGTGAGTGAGTCACGCGATTTTGAAGTTGGATTGTCGGATTAAGGAATTGTCCAAATCCTTGATTTTAAAGTGTATTTTAGTATTTTTGCAACCCTATTATTTTATTCCGTTTTTAAGAGTTTAATATGGGTCAAATCAGAATTTACCCAGTCTTAGATGTTCGAAATTTCATGCTAGGGATAACAAGAAAGGAGAAGAGAAGAGAAGATGAAGAAGGGCAAGATTCGCCAAGATTGTCAAAGATAACTTGTGGTTTACATCGGGGGTGATCCTTAAAAAGTATGTGAGTCTACATCAACATTGAGTTCGTTCGCCCACATGCCAGGCAAGTTTTTTTAGCGTGATTTCATCCTAAAAAGGATTGATTTAGAATTTCTTGAATTACGTTCATTCTTGTACATGAGTTGAGATTTAGTAGTTCTTTGAAGATCTAAATGTTGTTTTTTATTTCATTGGGTTACATCCTTGAATATAATTATGTGGGTACATGAAATCTAAGTGAAATTTAGAAAATAAATCAAAGTAGAATGGTTTATGGTCAGAAAACGAGTTGAATAATTTGTCAGGCGCCGCCTGAGCAGGGCAATGCGCAGCGCCCCCCTCTGTTCCAGAGGGCCTGGGTGGTGCGCTTGGAGTGCACCCAGATGGAGCCTCAATAAAATAGGGTTGTCTTGGCGCGCCCTAGATGCGCTTGAATTGGTGCTTTTACCCAGTTTTCTTAGTTCGACTTGTTTAAGACCATTTATAGTGTTTTAATACTTCATAAAGATTCTAACTAACTATAAATGACTTCTAACAATATAAAATAATCAGTAGAGTTTTCCATATGTTTTTTACAAGTTATTTTGACTTTGTGTTTAGACCTAAAAATCAAGTTGAATAAAGAGAAAGGAAACTGAAAAGAAGTTCATTTTAAGCTCCATAAGTCTTTCACCAACATATTAGATTTATTTTATGACTTAAGTTTGACTTCAGTTCATAGTAGAGTGAAGTCTTTTTTTCGAAGAAGTATATGGGGACTTGGTATTAAAAAAGTAGTATAAAATGTTTTCACTTTTTAACAGGATGGAAAAAATGATTTCCAAAGAGCTTTCCGGCTATTTTAAAAAAAATAGTAAAAGCTTTCCAAGTGAAGTAACCATGGAAACTCAAATTTCCAAGACAGACTTTGAGTTATGTTTTGAGCACTAATATTAAATCACAAAAGAAGCATGTTTTAAAAACATAATAACAAGTATATTTTAAGAGTAGTATTGAGAAACGAATTGTCGACGAGCATGAGTTCAGATAACTCACATCCCCATAAAACCATGTATGCACCATGGGTAGAAAAGGGACATACTTTTAAGATGAACCCTTTTAATAGTAGATTAGTTGATCCATTAGGTAGTTCAGGTCTTATACATTTGGTAGGGTATAAAAAGCGCTGCCAGCGTGAGGTAGATCGATGTATCATCACTATAGCTCTTACATGAATGTTGTCGGTGAGAGAAGCTCCCATAAAAGTTAAATTTATTTATATATAAAAAAATATATACTTGTATTTTTACATATATGTCAGAGTTAATTGTATCTTTGCATACACAAAGAGTTTAAGACATGTTTTTAAAAACTTTTATTGTTATTGCACTTGTTTTTAAATTGCTTTATATTGAAATAGGTCAGATATATTGAGTTGAGTTGAGGCAGGTAAGTTCTTCAGTTTCCTTCACATCCTTTCTAGCATATGTTGTTTAGCCTTCCAACTCGCATAATTATACGTTCAATGTACTGAATTAAGTTGACTCATATTCTATTATGATGTAGACTTAGGTAACGAGGATTGACATCCAGTGCACCCATGATCAAATTGAGAGCTCGAGAGTCAACTGGTGACTGTCTTGCAATATGAAGAACTTAGTTTTTTTCTTTCATTGTTTTGTTTCTTAGGATTTTGTTAGGTTTGTTTCAACATCCATTTCAATTTTAGAGGCTTCATAGATAGACAATCAGATGTTTATACTTTAATCCTTTCATATGTTTCCATTTGTTAACACTTGGGTTGCCACTCCTAGCGAGTTTAATGTATTAATCTTTACAAATATTTCTTAGTTAGTATAGTTTATTAGTTAAGTAAATTTTTGATCATTATGGTTATGCATATTATCTTCTGCTGAATTAAGTAAGTCATACCAATGGTCCACTCGAATCCATCAATGATGTTCGAGTGCCAACCACTGAAAAGGTGTGGACCCATGGCGTGAAAAAATTGGTATTAGAGAACATAATAAATATTTCTAGGGATTCTATGGAGTTATATGTGTAGAGTCCGAGTTATTGGTGTGAAGCACGCCACATCTATAACTAGAAGGCTGCAACATTTATAAATTTCTTCACTTTATTCATATTCCTTTCGTGCATTATAATTTATCTCTACGACGTTTCTCTCTAGATCGTGCTTACAAGTGTTTTAAAATAATAATGTCTCCACCAAGAGCAGCAAGAGGTTGTCCATCTTGGAGGAATTTAGAGGAACAAGCGTTACCCAATGCACCTGAAATGCAACCCCAAGGAGAAGTGACTAACATCAAATTCATAGAGGCAATAAGGATGTTGAGTTAGACTTTGACTAATATGGTTGGTAAGCAAAGAGGAGCTCAAAAATAAGGGGCTGACACTTTGATTATTTGTGACTTCTTAAAGGTGAATCCCTAATGTTTCATTTGTCAGAGAAGTGATGAGGATCTAGAGAAATTCACTGCAAAACTAAGCAAGGCGTTCGAGGTTTGAATGGAAACTATAGGAAATTAGTGGAGGTTTCTCGTATATTTCATCTCCTTTAACAAAGTTTACTCAGAAAACAATTAAGTCTCAATGGTCAGAACCTTGTGAGAAAAGTTTTCATGAATTGAAGAAGAGGTTGACTATTGCCCCAGTTTTGCCTTTACTAGAGGGAACTCAAAGTTTTGTGGTGTATTCTTATGAATGTAGAGTTAGTTTTAGTTGTTTCTTAATGTAGAATGATAAAGTTATCTCATATTCATCCATTAAAAGTTCATCAGAAAAATTACCCAATCCATGATTTAGTGTTGGCTGTTATTGTTTTCTCTTTAGCGATATGGCGTCACTATCTGTATGATTTTCATGATGATGTCTTACATAATTACAATAGTCTACAATATTTCCTCAATTTTGAAGAGCTTAATTTAAGACAAAGAAGTGGTTAGAATTTCTCGAGGACTTAAAAAAGGCTAATATTGTTGTTGATGCCTTAAGAAGGTTGTCTATATCTAGTACCACCTATCTTTAAGAAAAGGAGAAAGATCTAGCAAAAGATATGCATACAATTGTACGCTTATGGGTGTGACTAGTGGATCTCACATAAAGAGGAATAGTTGTAACGAGTGGGGATGAATCTTGATTAATGTCAAAAGTGAAATAAATGTAAGACCAAGATTCCATTTTGTTTGAATTAAAGTAAAATGACAATAAGCAAAGATTATTACGTTTTAAACAATTGGGAGATGGGATATTGAAATATAAAAGGTAGGTTGTATGTACCTATGGTGGATCGACTCCAAAAGAGGATCAGGGGGTAAGCTAATAGCTCTAGATATTCCATTCATCCAAGTTCCACAAAGATGTACCATGATTTTAGAGAATTATATTGGTTTAATGGTATGTAGAAGGTCATTGTTGAATTTGTTGACAATTACCCGAATTGCAAACAAGTTAAAGTAGAGAACCAAAAGGCTGGAGGTTTGGCTCAGAAGATAGAATTTATGGAGGGGAAGAGGGAGATAATTTTAATTTGGATTTCATTGTAGGTTTACCCAGATCTGGAGGTAGAATGATTTTATTTTTTTAATTGTTGATAAAATCAAAAAATCTGGTCACTTTTTGCCGATAAAGACTACCCATTCAACAGAGTATTATAGTAAGTTGTACATTGAAGAGGTTGTATGACTTCATGGAGTTCCTGTCTCCATTATTTCAGATAGAGGTGCACAATATACGATACACATTTTATAAAGGTTTGGATTAAAAGATGAACTTAAGTACTGGCGTTCTTCCTAAGACTAATGGACATGTAGTGCGTATTATTAAGACAATAAAGGACGTGTTGAGGTCTTGTGTGATCGATTTCAAAGGAAATCTAGATGATCCAAATGGCTCTTTATGAATATCTTTATGAGAAATGACATTGATACGTGAAGGTCATTATAGAGGGATTGAAAACGGTACAAAGTTGTCACAAATCCCAAACATATGTTACGGGGAGTTGGTAAGAGTTCAAAGTAGATGATTCGGTATACTTATATGTTTAACCCATGAAAGGTGTTAGATGGTTTGGTAAAAAGGGAAGCTCACTCCCCATATACTCAACCTTATAAAATATCCAAGAGGATGGGAAATGTAGCTTTTTTATTGTAGCTACAACATGAGTTAGCAGCGATTCATCCGGTATTTGACATCTTCATGTGCAAAAAGAGCATAGGTGATCCTTCCTTGATCATACCAACGGAAAATATTGGAATCAAGAATAGCCTAACCTATGAAGCTATTCCAATTGAAATTTTAGATCACCAAGTTTGCAAGTTGAGAACAAAAGAGGTAGCATCAATAAATGTCCTTTGGAGGAACAATCTTGTTGAAGAAGCTACGTGGGAAGCTGAAGACTAGATGAAGAAGTGGTACCCACACCTATTTGAACTCGGGAGAAAATGCAGAGCAAGGTACTAATTTTTTTCTTAGCACTCTTTAAGTTATGAGTAAGCATGTTATTGCTGCATTTTCTTGTTGGGTCTTTGAACTCTATGTTACTATCCTTAGTCAAGTAAGAATAACTACGTTCGAGGACTAATGTTCTCAAGTGGAAGATATTATAATATCTTTTAACTAGAAAGAACTAGAAAAGACTTTTTAAAAATCTGGAAACACTAATTTTTTAATGCATAACGAAATCTAGAAATTTTGAGTAAATTAAATTTGAAATTTTAGTTAAAATCAAAGGAAAATAACTCCTACATCAGGATGATTTAGGTGTAGTTCACGATATGGTTGGAAGGATCTTGGAACGATCTTTCAAAAAACTGCTAAGTTTGTACGATTTCAACTTTGTATTAGTAAGTTATGCATTTTGGAAGTTGGTCTGTCGGATAAAGAAAATTTCAAAATCCAGGATTTAAAGGGTACCCAATTATTTAAATATGTTTTTAGGAGTTTAATATGTGTTAAATAATAAATTAATCAGTTTTATATGTTATGATTTTGATACTAGGGCTAAGGAAAACTGAGAAGAGAAGAAAAGAAGAAAAAGGGCAAGATTCGCCAAGATCGTCAAAGTTAACTTGTGATTTTTATCGGGGGTGATCCTTAATAAAGTATGTGAATCTATCTCATTGTAAGGTTTGTTCACCCAAGTTTAATTTATGTTTAATTTTGCATGATTTCGTCCTAAAAAAGTTTGAATTTAAATGTTCTAAATGTTGTTTTTTAATTATTTTCATTCTGGAACATGAGATGAGATTTATGAATTTTTTGATGATTTGCGTGTTCTCTTTTCCTAGATGTAGTATATGGGGAATAAGTATTCCCAATAAGTATATAATGTTTCACATTTAAAAAAAGGATGGAAAGATAGATTTCCAAAGAGCCTCCGGACTAGTTTTCAGAAAAGAGTTATAGCTTTTAAAATACAGGAAGCCGGGAAACTGTGATTTCAAAGATAGAAATTGAGCTAAGTTATGTTAGTACTAATCTCAAATAACAAGCATGTTTTGTAAACATATGAGTCATTATAATTTGGGATTAGTATTGAGCAATAAATTGGGGACAAGCATGAGTTCAAATAAATCACATCTCCCTAAAACAATGTATCCATCATGGATAGAAAAAGGTTATACTTTTTAGATGAACTCTTTTAAGAGTAGACTAGTGGATCTATAAGGCAATTCAGGTCTTATACCTTTGGTTGGCTATACGATGCACTGGCAGCGTAAGGTAGATCGAACTATCATAACTATAGCATTTATGTTATGGTTGTTAGTTAGAGATACTCCCACAGAAGTTCAATGAACTTATATACACACAATTCACTTGTAATTACATATATGTAAGAGTTTATTGTATCTTTGCATAGATACCGAGTTTAAAACATGTTTTTAAACAACTTATATTTATATTTCACTTGTTTTTACATTGGTTATATTTAAATGAGTAAAATATGTATAGTTAAGACAAGTAAATTCTTTAGTTTCTTTCATATTCTTTTTACCCTACATTGTTTAACATTCAAACTCGCATAGTCGTACATTATATGGATTGATGCCTCTACGCCTGCATTGTATTATGATGCTAACGCAGGTAACAAAGATCAGCATCCAACGCACTGATGATCAAGTGAGCACTCCAGAGTCAACTGGTGAACCTTATTTCATTCCAAAGTACTAGTTTTATTGCTTTTAGTATTTTCATTATTAGGATGTTGTGGATTTTATTGAAACATCAATCTCAGTTTTAGATGCTCCAATGATAGACAATCAGATTTTAGTCCTTTAGTCTTTTCATGTTTTCAATTGTTAAGACTTGGGTTTCCACTTTCGGCCTGTTGAATGTTCTGATCTTTACAAACACTTTTATGTTAGTATTCATATTGTCTTCCGGTAAGTTAAGTAAGTAAGGCCAAGGGTTCGATCGAGTCCAGCAATAGTCTTTGAGTTCCAGCCATCCTCAAGGTGTACGTTCGGGGCGTCACAATTAGCAAAGTCATTTTATTTTATTTTTTTTAAAAAATAAGATAAAAAGAAAGGAAAGAATATCTTATCTCTCCATTCTCAATAAACTTGAAGTACTATAGACCCTTTGGACTTCTACAAATCCTACAATGAAATACTTCAACCACGAATGGTTAAACTCTTTGCCTCTTCCGATACCGATTCTTTATAGTTTATCTTTTTTCCTGACCTTCAAAAGTATCTTCTCAATTTCTTGACTTTAATCTTCTAAAAGGGCAAGAAATTCTTACCCAGGTTTCTCCACCATAACTTCCAAATTATCATCACGAATCATTTCATCGGATCTCTCCCACCAAGATGAATATTGGGTAGCATAAAGATTCTTTGCGCAAGTTATTGTAGGAGGAATTATCGCTTTTGACATAGTTGCAGGAGATATGCAAATGCTCTAATATCTAGGACTTCCTCGAGAGACTCAATGCAAATATAATTTTCTAAATATACATTAATATCTTGATGAAAACCAAATTGGTTACTACATCGATGCATACTATATGGTCGATGACAAAGGAACCTCCACTCCTAAATAAAAAGATAATTCAAATAAAGGCCCATAAAATAATCTAGATCCAACTATGATGCTTTACCATCATCAATTTAATAAGTAGGGTGAGGACTACTATGCATTGCTGCATTCCTTACAATGCTTTCCCCCCGATAAAAACGCTTTCTTGCTTCATATTTGCCAAATACTTTTCATCTCCTTCCCCAGAATATACAACTATTCGTTTTAGAGAAGGTCCACTAGTAAGTGGATATTGTGTCTTAACATAATAAGCGAGCGAACCATAAATATATTTGATAGGAAAACAGACTCTTATGTCGTCTAACTGTGATGAATTTGAAATTTTATTTAAGACATGATATAAGCTTTCTAAGATCAGATGCACAAGGCTATCCATTTAGCTGCTCGCCATTAATCTTATTATCCTGAAAGTGTCAGGCCGAATTAAATATTTTGTTTAGACGGAAATCGTCAAACCCGAGAAGCACCCCGTAGGCGTAACCGGCGTCGTAGTCCTCTTTGAGGACTATATCTAGCCTCTTATCTTACATCATTACATCATAGGTCTAAAATGCAGAATTTTTTTAACTTTTCATTACTTCTGCATTGAAGATTACATCTACCTCTACATACACATAATATTCATATCCAGTATATATAGACCCTTTTGTATTGAAAGATTACATAGTCTTCTACTTTTATTTTACATAGATATATAATATATAAAATATTCTAAAATGGATGTCTCATATCATAAAAATCTAATAAGAGTATAAAAACTTGGGCCTAGTCCATACATCAACGTCATAAAGCCATATATAGCCTATACAATGATTAGTACTCAAATAAAAAGGAAAATAATAAGAGTCTTAAAACTAGAACAACTTCATAAGCTTTATATTGGCATTTCCATCTATAAGTGAGGACCTACCCAACTTGGATGATTGAGAATTCAAACTCTTTTTCAAAGTCGTACCAAAAGTCCTTCAATAACTTGAACCTAAAAAGTTAGGGAAAATGGAGAAAATGGGGTTAGTACACCAGTTGTAGTAAGTATGAGACCATATGCACACATATTGAAAAATTATGCTTAAAAGGGATATTTCATTAAAGTATGCAATTTACTTTGAAATGGCTTATGCACATTGAAGAAGACCATACCAATCATTAAGACATTCATTAAGTCATAGACGTGTACATCAAAAGACCAACAATGCTACATAAATTCATGTCAACATGCAAAGCATACAATTGAGCACATAGTCTAAGAAACTATATCATCAAGTTAGAATAGGCACAAACATGAATAAGACTTCATTACAACATAACAAAAAAATTACCCATGAACCCTCATTAAGTTAATCAAGTGCAATGACCAAGAAAAGCCCCATAAACTTACTCAGTCATGTAAACATAATAAGAACCATGGATAATATCAAACTTCACATAACATATCATTTAAGAGCACATATCATCATACTTTAGAAATAGAGACCAACACATATTCATAAGTGAGACTAATTATCATGTAGTATCATCAATGTTTAATACTATCATATACATATTATGTATCATTATAATCATATACATATATAAAAACATCCTTCTAAGAATTTTTTCAATGGTAACTAGTGCAATGTTTAGGTTGAGTCCCATACAACTACCTAGACTATGTTAAACCCCTTAGGTCATCCTGGTCAGAGTTCATTTTACCTTTTGGGAACATATTCCCTTAACAAACATAGACCAAATGAGCTAATGTGGAATCCGGTGTCATGGAACCCTACATAAAAGGAAGGCGGACTACTTGCCAAGGTAGTACCAAAACTTGAGCATAAATACTATGTGTATCCACTAACTAGTATTCATTTGGTGGAAACATTGTTCAAGAACTAGGAGATATAGTTTGGACCCTTTTTATCCTATATGCATTATAGTCTCCAATCTTAAGAGTATATTAGTGATCCTACCTTCCTTATGTGGTAAGGGACAGTTCTCACTCTAGTTAACTTGATGTTAAGATACAACCCGTATTAAAATGTCATTATTAATCATAATAGCTTAATGTATGGCATAGGTCTATCCCTTGTATAATCTTCATCATCATATCTCAATAATAATTGCATGAGTATAGTCCTCTCATTCCAGTACATATAAGTGATGTTAGCACATTTGCACATTCACATCATGATAGAGGACATTGGTCAATTATCACCATCTTTATATCATTTACATATTAGTCAACACATTTTAATTCAACATCATACCAACCCTATCAATCTTAATACAAAGTATACTTCAATGAGATATGATCACTTACTCACTATTTAACTAAATAATAGGGATCACAAGACTTACCGAATCTCTTGCATAATACATCATCAAGGTCTTACCATAAACCCTTAACTCAACCCAATAATGTATAATATCATCACTCAACAATAACAAATTATGATAACAAGAACAATTGAACCACTTCATCACAATCCATCACTAGTTCATAAATTAAGATAACGGACTTAGATCTATAACTCAAGAACTATAACTCAAGAACTAGAATGACAGGAATACAATTCATTAAATGTATTCAAAATTTATACAATAACATCAGCTAGTAGTAATTCAACCAATGACTAATTCAATATAATCAACATTGCACAGTTCATATCACGATCACCACCTAGGGTTAAGAGGAATAGGTCATCTTCTACAAACATGAGGAATCTATCAAGATATAACATAATATAGTCACATTTCATAATAATATACTCAAATAAATGCAAATAAATCATAAACATATCAATTTCAAAGATAAAATTTGAGATGGGAAAAGACCTAATTGAATTTCATACTTTTGAAATCAATTTGATGGAACTCTTTGGGCAAAAGAGTCCCAATGGTGAATAAAATCCCATAACATATTGTTTGATGAATATTGATGAAGAAAATTTTGTTATTGGATCCTTATAACAAACCATGACCTTGAATTCTATGGAGTTCTTCAACTTTAGAGAGAAAGAAGAGATAAGGAAAAGAGTTTGGGTTCAGGGAATTTATGAGAGCTTAGGTTGGTCTAATTAGCAAAAGGTCATTATATAGGCTGTTTATTAGCTTAATTAGACCTCCCCTAATCCCTAATTAAATTTCTTTCTTATCCAACTAATTATATGAACAAATTAAAAACGTGCAGCAAAACAGTGGCTCCACAGACGAGACCACGATCGACGGATTGTGTGTCCATCGATGTGCATTTTTCCTTTGTGCTGCACACTTGTTGATAAATTTCAATATTTATCATAAATTACCCTTGGAAAAGTGTACTAATTGTACGTCTATGGAGGTAATCAGCACCTCGTCTGTGGCATTTGTTGGTGACACTGTCTATTGTTAGCTTTTAGTCACTTTTGCGAGGCTCCTCTTCAAGGGCCGTTGGTTTGTCCTTGGGGAGTCGTCCTTGGACGTTTCGTCTATGAACTAACTCTAATACGTGTGAGATACTCTTCCATAAAAACTGATTAATTTCCAACTCCGAAAAGCTAGTCAAATAGGCTAAGGAACGCTAGTACCTCATTGAACTACTTTCCAATTGTCATTGACGTTTTTGATGTTTTGATTTCTAAACTTCCTAACGGACTTATGTTCATTAAAATAGACCTTAATATGGTTTCTTAACCATTTTTCACTTATATTAGGCTCTAAAACACGTCTTCTACTCTTTTATGTTACATTATCCCCCCTAAGGAACATTCGTCCCCGAGTAATACTAGAATCTTTGAGATGAAGGAATATACTCAAGACTAGAAGCCCAAACAGACACTCACAAGTTTGACGAAGAAATCATTCCCTCTTGTTATAAAATTTTTTAAGATCTGTGAAGTTTTGTATCACTTCTCTCTAAGGGACTCCGCTTATTAAAAAGACAACAAGAATATTTTAGTACCAAATAAATTTGGATATTTCCCCCATTATAAGTTAGAAATTTATTTGATTAAGTGAACCAATTCTCACCAAAAGGCTTTTATAATATTGGATTTTCGATTAGAAGTACAAACAAAAACAAATACATCCTCATAAATACAAGTATCTCGGAAATATTCACCTTTAAGCACAATGTTTTCTCCCCAATGTAGTTCCTCTACAATCATGCGTCATCCTAAATTTGAAAGATTGCTCAAGATGTTTGTACGATGAGGAACATGTTTTTTAAGATACCACACTTTGGAAGATTTATTAAATTTCTAAATTTATTAGTATGTCCAAATTCTCATAGAAGGGTTTTCCTCAATTGTTGCCATGGATCAACATAACGACAAATCAAAAGAATCCTAGAATAAAATATAGTCTCAACCGCACTACCATTTTTTTCAACAATGAGATTTTTGAGTTTAGAAAATGTTCAAGTATTAAAGAATACCATTGTTCAAACTGAATAAAGAAAAAAAATAAAAAAGTGTTTTTGTCACGACCCAAATCGGATCGCGACTGGCACCCACACTTACCCTCTTATGTCAGCAAACCAACCAATCTAAACCTTAACATTTCAATATAATATCAACAGAAAGTAATGCGGAAGACTTAAACTCATTAATAAAACCCAATTCAATAACTTCTAAAAACTCAACAACTATTATTATCCCCAAAATCTTGAAGTCATCATCACAAGAACATCTATGATCAAATTACTAAACTGAGAGTATTCTAAGAAGCTAAAACAAGTAAAAGCTAGTCCATGCCGGAACTTCAAGGCATCAAGAAATGAAGAAGAAGATCCAGTCAAAGCTACAAGCATTAGCTAACCCTGAAATCCGGTGTAATTAAAGACTGGCAAGAATTGCGGTTGAGTTGAAGACGACGGCACGTTTGCTGCACTCCACAAATAACAAAGAAGAGAACATAAAAGTAGGGGGTCAGTACAAACACAAGTACTGAGTAGGTATCATCGGCCAACTCAAAATAGAAAACAGTATATATCAAGTAATATCATAAATCAACTATAATACTCAACATGTAGCAACAACAAGTACTATAATCATTACCAAGTACTACCAAGTTCACACATGAGGACTCAAGCCTCAGTACCATACTCATTTGGGAATTAGGTTTATTAGATTGAGTATATTAACATCTTTCAAGATTAATTATCTTTATTCCTCTTGTGTCGGTACGTGACACTCCGATCCCCTAATTCTATGTGTCGGTTCGTGACACCCGATCTCCTAAATCTACGTGTCAGTTCGTGACACCCGTTCCCCTAATTGTACGTGTCGGTTCGTGACACCCGATCCCCTAAATCTACGTGTCAGTTCGTGATACCCGATCCCCTAAATCTACGTGTCGGTTCGTGACACCCGTTCCCCTAATTCTACGTGTCGGTTCGTGACACCCGCTCCACTAATCTCATTCTGTCAATTCATTAAGCCTTCTTACGTACTAAGGCATCATCAATCTCATTACTTTAGTTCATCAAGCCTTCTTTTAAATCAAGGCATCATCATTAACAAGTGATTTTCAAGATTTGGGATTCAATAGCTTCATCATGCTTATTTCATCACAATTATATAACCACATTCATGCAAGCATACAATTAAGCATATAGAAGACTTTATAATACAACCGAACACATATCATTCGCTATTAAGAGTTTACTATGAATAGCATGAAAACCATAACATACCTCCACCGAAGATTAGTGATCAAGCAAGCAAATTCCCCAAAGCTTTGTGTTTTCCTCTTCTCGTCCGATCCCCTCTCTCTCTCTTTGTTCTTTCTATTTTCTTTATTCAAACCCTCTTTCTTTTACCCTAATTAGCATATAATTTAGAATAAATGATGGCAATAATAACCCACTAATTTACTCAAGGTTACCTCTTTTAACCCCCAAGTAATTAGACTTATTAACATTAACCCACTAACTTTATAATTAAAGCAGGAATAGTCAAAAACGTCCCTTAAATCATTAAAGAAATCTGACTCAGCCTAGGATTACGCAGCCTGTGACGGCCCTTCATGCCTGCGACGGTCCGTCCTGCTGCTCCGTCACAGAGTTCAGAGACTCAATTCCCTTAAAGAGTCTGTGACGGTCCGTCATGCTTGTGACGGTCCGTCCTGCCATTCCGTTACGAAGTTCAGAGAGTCGATTTCAGTACCCATTTTTTAGAATTTCTAAGTGTTTTGAAACGAGACCCCCTCGACGGTCCGTCGTGCCCATTACGGTCCGTCGTGGGATCCGTCGTCTCAGCCAGTTTTCCAGAAATAACATCTGTTGCTCAAAACGGCTAAACAGGTCGTTACAGTTTTAATATTTATGTATGATGATGCACTAAAGAAGACAAACCTTGAAAAGAAAGGGATAGTTAAGAAGGAGTGAATAATTTTAAATATAGGAATCTTGAAAAGGCTCAAGTTAAGGGATCTTCAAGGCGTGGACAGTAAACTCACCCCTTCACATCTTATTCTAAAGTATTCGGGACCTTGTAAAGCCTTCAGTGTTTTTTTTCAGGGGAGGGATGTTAAACATTGTATTCTTGTAAAGACTGAAGTTGTTTAATTATTCATACCTTGTAAAACCTCGAGACTAGTAATTTTTTCAAGGCGGGGCCGTTAAACATTGTACTCAAGTAAATACTCAAGTTTGTTAAGTATTCAGTACTCTTTAAAGCCTTGAAAGTAGTATTTATTTTCAAGTCGGGGACGTTAAAAAAAGTATTCTTGAAAAGATTCAAGTTTGTTAAGTATTTTGGACCGTATAAATCCTTGAGAGTACTATTTTTTTCTAAGCAGGGACATTCAACATGATATTTTAGTAAAGCCTCAAGTTAGTGATCTTCATGGTAGGGACGTTAAACATATCACTTCACAGGTTAAGATCAAAATTTCGTGTTGTGATAAAGCTCTCCGTGAATTAGCCTCCGTTAAATACAAATATATTCATGTTTTTCTCCAAGATCATTTACAATCTCCGTGTATTCTTCCTCCGTTAAGATCAAATGACGAGGAAGAATACACAAAAAATTGAATAAAGCAAAATAAAGAACAATGAAAACAAAAGAAAACACGAACCTCAACGATCTCCAAAAAGGGAAGTATGCAATTGTTGAACATTCAGAATGAAAAAGACAATGATAACACAACTCTATTTATAGAGGATAAGTGGGGGTGGGATATCATTTTCCAATGTTAATCATAATTCCTGTTTAGTGGGAATTCTATTTGATGTACATTTAAAATTAAATCGTTCTCCTAGATCATTTACAATAATTTTTTTGTCTAGGACAATTTCAAGGATGTATAAATTTGAAATTGAGTTGGAGTACAATTTCTAGTTCAATCACAATTTTTCTATAATGAGATAGTAAACGATAAAATAAAATAAGGAATAATATCTCTTTGCCTTCAATAGTTCTCATGAAAGGGAAGAAAGGATAAAATAATATTTCATACCCATTTCGTGTGTTAGAGTTTATCTCTATTAGTGTCTCTAATTTGTGTTTGCGCGTGTTTCACATAACAATTCCTACATGAAGAGCAGAAGAGGTCTTCAAACTAGGATAAATGTTAATACTCAGGAAAAACAGACACCCAATGCTTCAGAAGCAAAAATTCAAGTGGAGGTTTCTAGCTAAGTTCCGTGAGACTATCCGGATGTTGAGTTATGTTTTAACAAACCAAGTCAGGCAACGAAGAGGAGATCGACAAGAAGGGTCTAACACTCCGAGTATTCGGTATTATTTTAGGATAAATCCCCAAGCTTCAATGGTTCGAGCACTGCTGAGGATGTGGAAAAATTTGTGGAAGAGTTGAAGCAGGTGTTCGATGTGATGCATGTAGTTGAAACTGAGAGAGTTGAGTTATTTGCATATCAATTGAAAAGTGTGGCTAAAATATGGTTTGATCAATGAAAGGATGATAGAGCCGAAAAATGAACCATATCCGAATTGGGCTTTCTTTGAAGAAGCTTTCTTGGGGTTTTGCTTTCCATGAGAACAAAAACATGCCAAGGTACGTGAATTCATTACCTTAAAACAAGATTCACTTAGTGTACATGAGTATGGGTTGAAATTCACCCAACAATCTCGTTATGCTCTTGAGATGGCTAAGGACATGTGGAGTAGGATGAGCTTGTTTGTTTTTGGCTTTGTTCATACTTCAAACAATGATGGATGGGATTCAATGCTTATTGGAGAAATGGACATTTATACATCAATGGACTACAAACAACAGGTGGAGGAGGAAAAGTTTAGGAATACAAAAGAGTACTGAAACAAAACATCTAAGACTGGGAATGAGTTTGGTCAATAGAGGAGTGGTGCAAGTCGAGCACAATTCCATAAATAAAAAGGGCATGCACCATAATTTGCTAGTGCACTTGGTCCCAGAAACATGAGTAAGTATAATGTCCACAAACCGTAGAATGTCAAGGCTAGAAAATTATAAGCACAAGGTAGTGTGGCACAAGGAGGGAGTTGGTCTCCCGCTTGTGCTAAGTGTGGTAGAAACCACCATAGTAGATGTCGTGATGGCCAGACAAGTTTCTTCAAATGTGGTCAAGAGGTCCACATCATAAGAGAGTGCCCTAAGAATAAGTAAGGTGGTGGAAATAAACAAAACAGAGCTCAATATTTATCAATTGCTCCACCAAATAAGGATGCACCTAGAGGAGCAACTTGTGGTACTAGAGGTGGGGGAAAACGTCTCTATGCAATCACTGGCCACAAAGGCAAGGATAACTCTTTAAATGTTGTCATGGTATGACTATAGTCTTTACTATTGATTTTTATGTTTTGTTAGATCTAGGAGAACGTTTTCTTTTTTAAATCTTTACATTGAAAATCAGTTTCAAATTCTTTCTGATAAACTTAGTGAACCTTTTTGTATTTTTAACCTGTTGGGGAGTCTATTATAGTGGAAATAGTCTATTATAATTGTACTTCTTCCATTAATCACTAGAACACCATGGTTGATCTAGTAGAGTTAGACATGGTAGATTTTTATGTCTTCAAGGTATGGACTGACTTCATGACTATTATGCGTCAATAGATTGTAGAACTAGAGTTTTCAAGTTTCTTATTCCTAATGAATCATTTATAGAGTGGATTAGTAGTTCTGTAGTACCTAAGGGTCGTTTCATTTTGTGTCTAAAGCCTGTAAAGTTCATCTTAAAGGGTTGTATCTATAACTTAGTCCGAGATAATGACTCAAGTGTTGAGAACCTTCCCTTGAGTCACTTCCTATAGTGAATGAGTTTCCAGAAGTTTTTGTTGATGATCTACCCGTACTCCCTCCTGAAAGAGAGATAGACATTAGTATAGAAATCATTCCATAAAGTCATCCTATCTTTATTCCACAATACATAATAGCACAACCGGAGTTAAAAAATCTTAAATACAATTAAAAGATTTGTTTGATAAAAACTTGATATGACCAAGTGCCTCACCTTGGGTGCTCCAATCTTGTTTGTAAGGAAGAAGGATGGATCCCTTAACATGTGTACAAATTATGACAAGTTGAATATGGTGACCACTAAGTATATCCTCTCCCAATAATAGAGGATATTTTCTACCAGCTTCAAGGTTCTTCGTGACTCTCAAAAATCAATCTCTGATAAGGTTACCCTCATTGAAAGTTAAGGAATGTGATATTCCAAAGAATGGTTTTAGAACCAGATATGAGCGCTCTGGATTTCTTGTTATGTCCTTTTGTTTAACAAATTCACCTGCATCGTTCAATGTTCATATGAACAGAGTCTTCAAACCTTATTTAGATATGTTTTTAAAAGTCTTCATTGATGACATACTTATTTTTTCAACGAATCAAGAAGATAATGCTATTAATCTCATAATTGTTTGGCACACTTTGAAAAATAAGTAGCGATGTTACAAGTCCTCCAAGTGTGAGCTTTGTCTCAACTATGTGGCATTCTTTAGCCACATAGCTTTCTGTGAAGGTATTATAATTAACAATCAGAAGATTGAAGCAGTACAGAGTTAGCCTAGACTTAAATCTCCAACAGATATGAGGAGTTTCTTGGGTTTGTCTTGCTATTGTAGATGATTTGTTGAAGGATTCTCATCTATCTCATCTGTTTTTTTGAGAAGCTCACTCAGAAGACTGTAAAGTTATAATGGTCAAAAGCTTGTGAGAAAATCTTTCAGGAGTTAAAAACCAGATTAACCACCGCTCTAATTTAGACCTTACCAGCGGATAATATAAGGTTTTGTGGTGTATTGTAATGCATAAAGAGTTGACTTGTTCTCTATGTGGATGCATAATGAAAAGGTTATAACGTATGCATCCTGTTAGTTGAAGGTTCATGAGATGAACTATCAAACTAATGACTTTGAATTGGCTACAATACTGTTTGCTTTGAAAACATGGCGTTTCTACTTGTTTGGCCTTCATGCTAACAGATTCAATAATTACGAGAGCCTCTAATATGTGTTCACTCAGAAAGAGCTAAATCTCAAACGGATAAGGTGGTTATAATTACTCAAGGATTATGATATGAGTATTCTTGAGCACTAAGGTAAGGCTAATGTAGTTGTTGATGCCTTAAGCAGGTTGTCCATGGGTAGTATTGCCCATGTTGTATAATAAAAGAGATAGTTAGAAAAATATTTTCATACACTTTCACGTTTGGGAGTCAGACTTATGGATTCCATAAAAGCAGAAATAGTGGTGACCAACGGGGTTGTGTAAAACATTTAAAATCCAAGACGACTTTTAAAGCCTAACATAGGTGACATAGGGTATAAATACTGTTTTAATACCTATTCTAATGAAAATAGGTCATTTAGGAAGTTAAAAATCGAAACATCCAAGAACGTCCATCACGTCCGGAAAATGTTCAAAGAGGTACTAGCGTTCCTTAGCCTATTTTACTAGCTTTTAGGAGTCGTAAATTCATAAAAATTTGTGAAAGGGTAACTAAGAGGTGTTTGATTTGTTTCATGATCGAAATATTTGGGTATGACTCCCAATGAACCAACCAAAGGAACCTTGCATGTTGATGTCAACACTGCCTAGGAAGTGTGCATCGACGGGACAAGCTATGGTCCGTGTGTGGAGTGATGGGGCATAGATGCCACCATTATCCCCCACATAGAAAATTTGAGCATTCTCTCGCCTGCGCAAGTCTCTGAACTTACCTACAAATGTAAAGGACGGACGGGGTCCATTCGTCGACTCACAGATGGCTCATCAACGGGTTCCGTCTCTGAGGGTCTTGAGTTTCCTGCACGTTTTAATGTTAATTAATCTAATTAATTAAGTTGTTTAAATAGAATTTAAAGATTAAGGTAATACTAATTAACTAATTTAACTCCCACCCAATTAATCTAATTGCAACTCTTAATACAAACTCTTTTCCTTCTCTTTTCTCTCTCCCTCTATTGGAAAACAACCATTGAAGGATACCAAGGGAAGGGGTATTGGGGGCTGGAAAGGGACGAATTCACCATCAAATCTTCATCAAACGTTAAGGTATGCGATCTAATTCATCTTTGAGACTCTTTCCATAAAGGCTTCCATTAAATGGATTTACAAAAAGTTGAGTTTTCATGTGGGTTTCATCCAATTGCAAAATTGATGTTGTGAATTATGTTTTTTATGGTTTCATTAGGATATAATTGATATATTAACATGTTTCTTATCTTTATTATGATCAATTATGAAGCTTTGGTTCAGTTTGAAGATTTTGATCCTTAACCCTTAACCCTAAGTTTGATCTTGATGTAAAGCGGGTTGTGATTAAGTCAATTCTCCTTCTTATGGGTTGAATCACTATTATATGATGTTTTTACAATAATCATTAACAAATTAGAGTAAATTTTAGTCTTTGATGCAATTCTTGAGAAGATTATCTAGGTTAGTAGGTGAGTTGACCTAGGAATCTTATTTTAAGTTATGATCTAGTACTTAATTATCCTACAGTGTTTATTCTAGTCTTGTTATCATGTTTATTATTGAATTATGATATTGAACATCTTAATAGGATTTAATTGAGGGTTTAAGGTATGTCCTTGATGATGAACGATAAGGAAGACTTGGTAAGTCTTAGAATCTCTATCTTTACTTCAAATTTTGATTTATTGTTGTTAAGTCATGATGTTATATTGGAGCATGCCTTGTATTTGTATTTATAGGGTGGTGTCATGTTGAATTGAAATATCTTGATTATGCTTCTGAGGTTTTAAGATGTAAAGGTTATAAGAGTTGTGATGCATACAAATGTGCCTTATTATGAAATGATATGTAATCTTTTAACCTAACCTATATGAATTGTGATGAAAGGACTTATACTCATATAATTCTTATTGAGATTTTGTTGATGATGATGATTATACAAGGGATAGACATTATGATTAGAGCAATTTCAAAAGGGGACTTTAGCTTAGTACCAAGTGAACTAGATTGAGGAGTGTCCCTTCCAACATAGGGAAGGTAGGATCACTAAATTACTCTTCAGATTGGAGACTACAATGCATGGTGCATGAAGAGGGTCTCAACTATATCTCATAGTTCTTGAACTATGTTGCCCCTATAGGAATACTATCTAGTTGATCCACGTAGATTCTATATTTTATGTTTAGGTATTGCTTTGGCAAGTAGTCAAACTTCTTTTGGTGTAGGGTCTTATGAGACAAAATTCTACACTAGATCATGTGGTATATGTCGGATAGGGAAAGATGTTACCAAAAGGTAAAATAAATTAAAGTGTTTGAACTCTAACTTGGATAACCTAAGGTGTCTAGCTTACTCTAGGTAGAGGTATGGGACTCTACCTATGTATTGCACTAGTTACCTTGAGAGGAGCCCTCGGAGGATGTTCTTATATATATTATGTCATGATAATATATGATATGTACATAATGAGTTTGCACATTGTTTATAGTTTATGTTTATTAATTCACTTATGAGTATGTGTTGGGTTATATAGTTAAAATTAGATGAAACGTATGTCTAAATGTTATACTATGTGTAGTTTGAATTTGGTTATGGTTTCTTATTGTGTCTACTTGATTAAGGTTATGGGGATTAGTTTGGTCATTGCACTTTTTGACTTGATAAGGATTCATGAGTTGTTGTATTGTTTATTATGATGTGATTAACTTTTAGCCATGCTTGTGATATTATTCCTTGCTGACAGGGTTATAGTAAATCATGGGTTCAGGTATGTTGAAAAACATATTACTATTTTGAGTTAGTAAACATGTTTGGTTGATTGGTATGACTTGCTTGGTTATACATGAGACTTTTAAACTTGTAAAAAGTCAGGTTTTTAATAAAAGTTCCTTTTTAGCATGTTTTGACATTTTGTTTTTACAAACTATATTCTAGTTTAATTGGTCCTAAACATTTTTAGGTTTCGGTAGTTTAACTATTTTGGAAGGCGGCATTGAACAAGGCTTGGATTCCTTAATAATCCAAGTAAAGTAGGTCCTCAACTTCCAAACGCAATGCCACTATCTAGAGTATGAACTTGTTATGAGTTTAAGACACTCTCATTTGTTTCCTTTTCAATTGACTACTCTGAATTTGTACGACCTATATGTTGTCTTGTTGGTTTGACGTAAGGTCTATGCCCAAATTTTATACACTCAATAGATGGTTATGAGATGAGAGGGCTTTTATGACTATGATGTTTTCTATTTAATAATGTGCAATAAAAGTAGAAGTCTATGTAACCTTCCTATACGAAGGGTCTTTATATACTCGATACGACTATATTATGTGTATGTAGAGGTCTATGTAAACCATAAAGTATATGCAATGAATAGTTTTAAATTTTTCCGCCTTTTAAACCTAAGAATGTAATAACATGACACAAAGAGGCTAATCTTAATCTTTAAATAGGACTACGACGCCGGTTACATCTTAGGTTAAACCCGGATGTGATAGGCTGGGTCATTATTAATCTCAGAGGTGAAAGATTAGCAAGATCAAGACGCCATTTTTCTTGATTTGAAGGGAAGTGCCCATAAACAAAGAGTATTGGCTTTTGAATAAGGGGGAGATGGTGTGATGAAGTAGCAACATAGATTGTGTATACCTAGGTTTGATGGACTCCAACAAAGGATCCTGGAGAAATCTAATAGCAACATATATTCCATTAATATGGGTTCCACCAAGATGTACCGCGATATAAGATACTTATATTGGTGGTAAGGCATGAAAAATTATACTACTAAATTTGTTGCCAAGTGTTCAAATTGTCAGCACGACGTTTGGCTCAGACTATGGAACTTCCATAATGGAAGTGGGATATTATTAATATGGACTTCATCACAGTTTTTCAAAGATCTCGAAGGCAACATTACTCCATTTGGGTGATTGTTGATAGAATAACAAAATGAACCCATTTCGTGCCAGTAAAGTCTACCTATTCGGTAAAGTAATATGCTATGTTGTACCTTTAATAAGTGGTAATACTCCATGGAGTTTCAGTATCCATTATTTAAGACAGAGGTGCACAATTTAGTGCTCCGTTCTAGAAATCTTTCTAGAAATGTTTGCGTACAAAGGTAATCTTAAGCACTTTATTTTATCCTTACACAAATGAATAGGCAAAGCGTACTCTCCAGACCTTAGAAGATATGTTTAGATCTTGTGTGATAGACTTCAAAGGGAATTAGGATGATTACATAACTCTTATTGAGGTCTCTTAAAACAATAGCTACCATTCGAGTATCCAAATGGCTCCATATGCGACTCTCTATGAGAGAAGGTACAAATTTCCAATTGGGTGGTTTGAATATGGTAAAGCAAGTTTGATAGAACAAAATCTAGTTCACCAAGCTATGGAGAAGATGAAAGTGAATCAAGAGAGGTTGAAAATGGCACAGAGTCCCCAAAAGTCCTACACATATATTAGGAGGACATTATAGTTTTAGGTAAAGGATTGGGTATATATAAAAGTTATCTCCACGAGAGTGGGCAATGTAACTTTTTAGTTGGAGCTAACCCAAGAGTATGTTGTGGTTCATCCTGTATTCCATATTTCTATTTTAAAGAAATGCTTGGGTGATCCTTCATTGATTGTATCAAGTGAGGATATTGGGGTAAAGGATAACTTATCCTACTAAGAGGTTTCGGTCTAGATTTTGAATTGTTAAATGCGCATGTTGAGGACAAAGAGAGTTGCTTCAGTAAAAGTCCTTTGGAGGAACCAATTCGTTAAGGAATCAACTAGGGAAGCTGAGGAAGATATGAAGAGAGATATCCACATCTTTTCAAGGTTAAAAATTCTCTTCTTAGCTCTTTATAATGAATATGTGTAAGCGTGTTGCTATTTGTTTTTTTGTGTAAAACTTAAATGATGTTACTACTTATAACTTAGTAAAAGAGTTCACATTCGAGGATGAGTTTTCCCAAGGGTAAGATATTGTAACATTCATATCTTGGAATAACAAATAATAAAATAGGAAACCAAGAAAAAATCAATTTTGGAAATTAAAAGACAAATATGGAACATTTCCATATTTTAAAAGTGAGTTTTTAGTCATTTGCAAATGTCCTTAACTTTAATATCATGAGGAATTTGAGTGACTTCTATATATGGTTTGAAATCCCTTGAAGATATATTTCCAATGCCACCAAGTTTGCAAAATTTTGATATTAAATGAGTGAGATATGCCTCTCGGAAGTTGGGTTGTTGGATTGAGGAGAATCCTATCCGGATTTCTGTAACGTTAAAGTAGTCTTTTCATTGTACTATTTCCTAATTTTTTAAGGGTTTATTAAGGGAAAATTGAAGCCTTAAATCAGTTTTTAGAATATTCAATTTGCTTAGGGCTTGGGAAAAAAGAGAACCGGAGAGGACAAAAGGATAAGGAGAAAGAGAACGCCAAGAATCATTGTGAGGATTTCGTTGGGGTGATCCCTTTAAGGTATGTGAGATAATGCTCTGTTGGTTCCTTTCAACCACACCCTAATTTTATTCAATTAAGCAAGTTAGAGTATATTGAATGATGAACATGCAAGTTCTTGATGAAAAATTGTGAAATTCTCTCTGTTTGAAATGTAGATTATCTTTAGTATATTTGATTCATGTTTCTAGACTATTTTTTGACTAATCTATTGGGTAATGAGTTATTTAGGTAATCCTATGTTATTGTGGGGAGATCCATGGATGTTTAGGATGTTTAGATATAAAAAACGGGAAGAAAAGTCGGAGGTTTCGTCTGACAAACTCAGCGGCGCCTTGCCTGCCAAAGCCCTTCAGGGCAGGATCTACAAGACAGGCCCTAGCGTACAACGCATGAGAGAGTGCCTCATACCAAAGTATGTCTATAGACTCGGGCGCTCCACGCCTCCAATAGCGCAAGGTCACCTCGAGACCCAATTCTTTCCCTATATTTTCGTAGTAGTTCCTATGTGATGTACCTATCATTCATAGATTATTCCAACACTCTAAACTACATCTAAACATCATGAAATTATCCCTAAACATGAGATTATGATCCTTGAATCCATAATCTAATTCAAGCGATAAGATCAAGGGCAAAGAAGTTTCAGAGTGATGTTTAATAGTTAAGTTGTAAGTCAAGGAAAGTTCTTAATATTTTCAATGATTCTTAAAAAATCACTTTAGCGTTGTTTAAAGGCTCAACTTACAAGTTGATCAAAGAATAAAGAGTTGAGTTAAACTCTTAAAAATCTACAAGTGAACTAAATATTCCCTAAATATGAAGTTCAACTAAAGTATATAGTAAGAGTTGAGTTAATCTCTCAAAAATAATAAAGGGAACTAAGTACTCCCTAAAGGTTTATAAATGTTTTCACATTTAATATATAAGGAAACTAAGAGTTTCAAAAGAGTTTTGAGTACAAAAAGGAGAAAATTGATTCCAAGAGGTCTTTTCAAAGCTAGAAAGGGTTGAGCAAATTATCTCAACCCAAAGGAAGGAAGTCATGTTAAAAGAATGAGCTAAAGTATATTTTGGGAGTAGTTTTAAGCACCGATGTTGGGATGAGTGTTCATATTAACCCAAGTCTCTATGTAAACCATGTAGCCACCATGGGTAATAATGGGCCATACATTTTAGATGATCAATCGTGTTAAGCTAGTAGATCCACTAGGTTAAGTAATGTCCTATACTGATGGCAAGGTGTTGGATGGTCCTCGGTAGGGTAAGGTAAAACATTGTATCATCACTTAGGCTCAACTGATGGTAGTCGGTATGAATTTCTTATAATGAATAAAGTTGAGTTTATTATTATATTATCTTTAATAAACTAAGTGTTTACACTGTTTTATGAATTATATATATATATATATATATATATATATATATATATATGTATGTATGTATGTATAAATATTGCATCTGTTCTTTTTAATTTATATTAGGTTGTATTCTTATGATTCAAGAAGATTCAAGGTATGTCCATCCTTAATCCATTTCAATATTTAAAGTTATGTTTAGAATCCAACTTGCATACTCTTACATTCAATTTGTTGATGCTTGTTAGCCTGCATCATGTTATGATGCAGACACATGTAATTATGATCAGCACACAGTGCTTTGTTGATCATGTTTGAGCCCCAGAGTTAGTGGTGAGCCTCCTTGCATTCCAAAAGACATACATTTAATTGTTTTTCTAGATTAGTTCATTAGGATGTTGTGGGGTCTGTCCCAACATCCATCTTAGTAAGTTTAAGGGCTTCATAAATAGTTAATATTTCAATTTTTGAGTCTCATTTAATTTGTAGTTTTTAAATGTTTATGTTTTAGGACTTAAGTGTCATTTTGGCCAGACTACTATATTATGTATTGAATTTAACCATGCTCTATTTCTTGATTGAGTTGACTTTAGTCATCTGCTGAATTAAATAAGTGAGTTTGCTCAAGACCAGCGATGGTCATCGAGTTCCAGTATCCCCCAGAGTGTAGGCTCAAAGCGTGGTACTATGTCCTAAGTTTAGAAATATTTCTTCATTGGATTGCGGTTCAAGCCGATTTGCAGAACATTATTGCATCTCGTTACCTTAAAGGGTTAATAAGTGAGTTGAGTTGGCACTTCAGTTAGTACATTATGATATTTTAAGAACATTTATGTTGTTTCTAATGCAGGGCAAATGTTTTTTTGTGACTTTTAGGGATGATTTCTCTCCAATATCTTGGATTTTTTATTATTAGTAGCTCTGAAATGTTTACTTGCTTTTGTTCCTTTTATGCTGAAGTGAAAACTCAAGTCAATATTGTATTACATATTCTAAGGAGTAATAACGCCAAAGAATATATGTCAGAATTGTTTTGATCATACATGAAACAACATTGTATTCACCACTAGTCTTCATGTGTTGATACACCCTCTTGAAATGTCTATTTCGAGAAGAAGAACATTCAACTACTTGAGACAACTCAGACATTGTTGTTTCATCTAAA